>NW_024881275.1:2025000-2180000 GCF_018691265.1 Tyto alba | reverse complement strand
AAAAAAAAAAACAACAAAAAAAAAAAACAAAAAACCAAACCAACCCGCGGGGCGCAACAGGGGCGGCGGGATGGGGAGGAGAAAGGGGTTGGAAGGAAGGGGTGTGTGGGGTGGGGGTGACCGCGGTGCCGGGTGGGTGGTTTGGCCGGGTGGGAGGGGGCGGCCAGGTCTCTCACGCCCACGCGTGTCTTAAAGCACTTCGTGAATTACCTCGGGCCTCAGCGGCTCCCGCCGAAGGGCGCGGATCCGCGGGCGGAGGCCGGTTTGCCGTCGGTGCCGCGGGAGGGGCTCCGCGGGTCTCGTTTCGGCAGGAATATCAACACGTCCTCCGGAGCTAGCCCCCGTGTCACTCTGTCATTAACCCATCAAGACAATTATGACGCATCCAGAGTGCAAGTGCCGTAAAATCAAATACGGGCCTTTGATCTTTACAGGGCTGCCAGGCATTCCGTCTATTTTTTATGATTATTTTCTACACACCCCCCCTCCCTTCAAGGCAAATGTCAATACCCGAGGTAAAGATTGATAACGCTAAATAGCGGTGTGTGCGTGTGTTTTCCAAAATCACTATTAGGGCTCCATTACAATCCCCGTATTTAAACGTCATTTTCCTACAGAAGAAATTACCTACTACAGGACAGGTATTTAAAAAGTTGCTGCGGCCGATAAAACTAACAAAGAGGGGATCAGGCTTTAGACCCTCGATCTGCGGTGTGACCACCACTAGCGCTGCCGCTGCTGTTATTACTGTTATTAACTGAACTGCGAGGCTTCTAGCATTTGCATCGTTCCTGCAATACCTTGAGGAAAGTGGCCTGTGAGACGAGGAAAAGTAATAGTAAACAGTGAATCACCAGGCGCTGCCTCGCAGGCGAGGCGGGATGGGGATGATGCTGAATTGCTCATTTGAACTCATTTTCTCAGAAACGTGGCAGCTCCTTTCTCAGTGGGATGAATCCGAAGGAGTTTGAGTGGCCTGATTGGTAAACTTTATTAGGGATTTTTTGGATCGGATTATTCGGATTTGATGCCGTGGGATCTTTGTGGAGTCTCTCTCTCTCTCAATAGGTGTTAGGCTGTAACTAGGAGGCGCTGAAAACCTAAGGCGGAAAATTTACAACTTGATCAGCTCCAAACCACACACCAAAAAAAAAAAAAAAAAAATCTGCTACTGTTGCAAACATATGTTACGGATTAAGTTAAGCAAATGGCTCTAGTTTTGGAAGGTTGAAAGCTGATAATGAAAACTTATATGCTAAGGAGTTTGGCTTTTGTTCTAACTCCAGTTACTTAAAGGCTAACAAATCCCCTCTACCTTTCCGGGAAATAATAATAAATAAAATAATAATAATAAAAAACAAACCAACAACAAAACTTCATGTAGCTGGGAAGGAAGCCGTGACAATTGCCCTTCTGCCGGAGCTGCGCCTGCCCTAAGCTTTGAATTTCTCTCCAGCTAAGCTCGGCCAGGTATTCGTTTCAGGGAAGAAATAAGAGAAGGCTGGGCGCTTTCCCGGCGGCCAAGCCAGCCCCCCCCCCCCCCGTCCTCATTGGGGATGTCACGCCAGAGAGGAGATTTGCTTTTTTTTTTTTTTTTTTTTTTTTTTTTTTGCTTTTTTTTTTTTTTCTTTTTTCCCCCCCTTTTCTCTCTTCCCTCCGCAGCGCAAAATCCTGACAGCAGCGTCAGTTAATTCTCCCTCCGCTGAGGAAGACTGCGGCGAGGAGTGGGTTTTCAGAAGCCCCCTCTGCGGTTTGCCCCCCACCTCTCCTACCCACCCCCCACCCCCCTGGTTCCACTTTCCTTCCCGGGTGGGGGAGAAGAGTGCTCGGAGGAGCATCCCCGCTCCCCTCAGGGAGATGCCGCATGTCGCGACCTGGCGACAGGACTTAAACCCATCCCTAAGTCAGGGCTGGTCCCCCGGAGCCGCACTGGTGGGACCGAGGGGGAAAGGATAGAGGGTGGGTCAGTGGGCAGCGGGATGGGGAGGAGGGCCCCCCCCCCCCCCCCCCAACCACATCAACGCGGAACCGGGAACGCGCCGGGACTTTCCTTCCCTTGGAGCGGGCAGCGTGGATATGACATTGACAAATGGCCGAAAGACAGGAAAAGTCATTTCAAACGACTTTGAAGGGTTACAGGAAAAGAGGGAGAGGAAAGCGCAGAGGAGGTCTCGGGACGCCTCCTCGGGCTGGGAAATATTTTTTTTTTTTTATTCCTTTCCAAATAGAGACGGGAAAAAAGACTCCCAAATGGGGAATAAAATACAATTACTCCACTCTTATGGGAAACTTTCCGGGTTCCCCAGGCGAAGGGGAGCCCGGACAGGGAAAACGCATTTGAACGACCCTTTCCTTCCCGCAGAACGCGGCCAACCGAGCGGGGCTCCGCGTGGGAGCGGGGCCATGGTCACGGCCACGCACGGCGGGTGGGCAGCGCAGGGGGACGCGGGGAGGGCGGCCAGTGCCGCCGGCTTCAGCGGCTTCGGGATAGCAGCCAGAGACGGACCCGGTCCTGGGAAGGGAGACAGAGTAATAGAGATATTACCAAAAAAAAAAAAAAAAAATCCAACCCCTCCAAAACCCCAAGCCCCTCAAACCACCAGAAAACGCAACTAAATCTGGGCAGTTGGGGTCAAAATCCAAAAAGTCGGGGCGGATCCTAACGAAATTCCAGCGTCTGCGTTTTCTTGCAAAGCACTCGGAGAGCCCAGCGCTCGCTGGAGATCTGGGGGTCCTTTTTCCCTGACCATAGTAAAGGCGCAGAGTGGAAGCCAGCTGTGTTTCCAACCACCCTTAAAAACAAAGTATTTTAAAAAGGAAGAAATAAAGAGAGAAAGAAAAGTGGGGGGAGGGAAAGGAAGGAAAATAAATTGAAAAGAAAAATAAACCATTCTAGGTGAATATTCAGCGCTGCAAAATATTTAAGCCTTCAGTTTTGTGTGCGTGTGGCGAAGGCTTTGATGCAGGCGTCTCCCTCCGTGCCGAAGTCATCAGGAGAAGCCCCCCGCTCTGTGGGGATCCGGGGAGGGGGTTTGTGCCCTCAAAACGCCCCGGAGCCTCCCGTAGCGGGGGTCGTACCACAGGTACCCCCTCTGCCTCCGCCGCCTGTCCCGCCCCCCCGGGGCGGCCCGCACCCCTCCGCGGAGGTTTGAGTCGGTGGTAGCTTGAGGCAGGCCGGGGGTTACCACCACCGGGAACCCCCCCAAAAAACAAGGGGGGCGGGGGGAAGACACGACCAGCCTGGCGGCACCCGTCCAACCGCGGCTGCGGGACTGTGGGGCGGGGGGGACAGTGCAAACGGATTCCCGGCCCCCGGCCCCTCCAGGCTGCCCTGGGTCGGAAGGTGGCCTGGGTGGGGATACCCCGACCCACGGGGGCCCTACGCCGACCCCCTCCAGGGAGGGTACCCGGAGAAGCAGCGTTCAGTGTCTCCCCGAAATATGGGCGGGGGTGGGGTGTGGGGGCTTGTGCACAGGGTCTGAGCCCCTTCGGGTCCGAGGCATGCTCACCCAGCCCCGGGACAGCTCTGACACCCCCAAGCCCCCTCTCCTCCCAGTCACCCGTGGGGCGAGCTGCACCGGGAGGAGCGCACCGAGGAATTAACTTTTCCCTGTTTTTTTTTTTTTTTGTTTTGTTTTCTCCCCCTGCCCGCGAGCAGCGGGCGGGAGAAAAACCTTCTCCCTGACAGCTCTAGGTGTGTCGCGACCGCCCAAGTGACCGAGCACCGCCGTGTACCCCCTCCCCCCTCCCCCCCAAGCCCTATCCCCTCCTTTCCCACGGGGGTCTCCGGGGCGGGGGAGGGAGGGGTGCTGTGGATCTCCCCGTCAAGACGCAAGCCGGTCCCCACGCTCCTGGGAGCTGCTGGTCGGGGTTGAGCGGTTCCCGGGGGGTTGGGGTACACACCGTCACCCTGTGTGGGGGGTGTGTGTGTGGGTGGGTGGGTGGGTGGGTTTGGGGACACACACACACGGTACAGGGCGGGAGGGGGCGCGGGGACCCCCCGATTCCCGGCGGCGGCGGCGCTGTCCATGGTGCTGGGCCCGCCCCGAGCGCCGCTGGGTCCCACCGCCGCCCGCCGGGCCCCGCCGCCCCCCGTTTTTTTTTTTTTTGTTTTTTTGTTTTTTTTTTTTTTTTTGGGGGGGGGGAGGGGGGTGGCGGGGGGAAGAAAGAAAGAGGAGGGGGTAAGGAGGGAGAGGGGGG
This sequence comes from Tyto alba, assembly GCF_018691265.1. Classification (NCBI taxonomy): domain Eukaryota; kingdom Metazoa; phylum Chordata; class Aves; order Strigiformes; family Tytonidae; genus Tyto; species Tyto alba. The sequence goes on along the minus strand of NW_024881275.1, from coordinate 2,175,800 downwards.
TCTCTTAGAACCCTTGGGAAGGCCGGCATCCTGCCCGGTGGTCCTTGCCCCGAGCGCGCCGCCGATTTTCGGGAACGGTCGCGGCTTTGATCCGCTTAGTTGGTGCCGTGGGGACCCCCACGGGAGGCAGCGTGACGGGCAACGGGCCACCCCCCTTCACTCGCGGTGGCTCATCGCTCGTGGTTGTGGCCCCCAACCCTCCCCCCGCCCCCCCCCCGGCAAAGAGAGGATGCACGTTAAGTTGGCGGACAGTACAAAAGAAACCTTTTATAATCCAAACAATCATCATCATCATCATCATCATAAAAAAAGAAATCTAAAGTGCACATAAAGAGGTGTGTGAGGGTGGGGGAGAGCTCTCCCAGACAGCCCCCGACGCCAGAACGAAGGAAAGACTGGATCTGAAGTGAATTAGCGGAAAAAAAAAAAAAAAATAAAAAACAAAACCATCAGCAAACTCGGTGGAAGTTGGGCGTGCGGGAAGGAGACGGAGCAGCAGGGGAAACTGGCCAAAGCTCTCGGCTGACTGGCAGCGCCGGGTTTGCCGAGAGCCGCCAGATCAATATTGACAAGTTAGAGGCTTTCTCCACAAAACGCGGGCAAGCAGGACCGGGCACAATATTAGGGAGGACGTTATTTTTGTACCTGCGTGTTGCGGGGGGTGGGGGGTGGGCACGGAGGACTCTTCGCATCAAGGGCTTTGCTACAGAAAACAAAACATTATCTCATCGTTTGTCGAGTCAAGCTTAGAAAGAAAAGGCGTAAAACGGTCCCGGGAGGGAAGGTTATTTATCTAATTGTGTCAGAGATAGCAGCTTTAAAGAAGGAGTTTGAGCGCAGAAGTCCGGAGACAGTCCTCTACCAGGCATTAGGGGATTAGGTAGGGTGTGAGTAAAGAGAAATAGAAACGACAAAAGGAGACGACCCAGGCCTTTCCTTAGAGGGGTCAGCTCTCTCCTGCGCCGCATTTAATGGGAAATAACCGATGCTATTGTCTCCGCCGGGATAAACCAGCCTGCAGTACCGTCCCCCGGAAATATTCATATTTACTTGACCCCGGTTGAGGGGTGCGGAGAGCGGGGGAGGGGCGGGGGAGAAGGGTATTTAGCGGCTCATTTCAATCCCCCGCAGGGTAAGGGATGCCCCGGTCCCTCATCCCCGGGGTCCCCGGGACCCCTCGCCGGCAGCCAGATGGGGGTGGTGAAGAAACTCTTGTCTCCCAGCGCTATTTTTATTTCCCACTCGTGTTTCACCTGCTTCCTGCAAGGCGAGGAGGCGGTGCGAGGCGGGCGTCTGTCTGGAGCAGGCGTTTGGAAATCACTCAGGAGTCAAAACTTCCCCACGTAATACTCCCGCAAACTTCGCGGGTGCCAGTCTGCGCTGGAAACCCACTTTCCCCGGGAAAAGGCTTCTCGGGTTGATGTTAATAAAAAAAAAAAAAAACAAACAACCCAAAAAAACCCCCCCACCAACAACAAAAAAACAAAACAAAAAACCCAACAACAACAAAAAAACCCCAAACCACAATAAAACAAACCCAACCCAAAACCCAAACAAAACCCACTCCGATAGGATAGCAGAAACGCTTCTCCACTCTTGACTCTCAACCCACGCAGTGCCGTGGGGCTGTGCTGTCCTTCCAAGGCGCTGGTCTCCGCGCCACGGGGTCAGGAAATCATTGCGGTCTATGCCACTGGAAATAAGCCCCTTCTAAAAAGTTTCTCCTTCCCAAGAGCTTGGAGGGACGCAAGCGCAAGGTTGCAAGGCGTGGGGACTTCCCCCAGCAAGGTCACGACTCGGAGACCAGAGAAATCTGTCGGTTTGTGGGAGAAATTAAACCTGGGTGGCATGTCCCCCGGGACTTACAGCTCACCTACACGTCTGAGAGGTCCTCCCGAAGCCTGCGTGAATACCCTTTTTTAAAAATTATTTTTATTTTTTTTTTTTTTTTAAATTTTATTTTAAATCGACTCAAAGCAAGACCTAAACGTTTCCAGCAGTCCGGGTGTGGGTGGAGGAGAAGGAGGGGGATCTTCACCGCCAGCCAGTTCCCATCACCAGGTCCCTTCCTCCTCATAACAAGGCGTTTTAATAGAGGGGGAAACTTGGAGTGTGCATGTCATAACTGGAGTTATTGTGCAACTGATGGACCAGAACAAATTCTGCAGATCGGGAAATGGTTTTCTTCTTATTTATGCCCAATATCTATATCTTTATACGGGGGGTGGCGGGGCGGGGATAGGGAGGAAGCACCCAACAGAACGAATAAAACTGTTCTGAACGTGTGAAATTAAACTCACTGGTCAATGCGGGCTTGATGAGAGAGGAGGTGATTGTCTGCATTTTTCACATTTGGCTACTTTTTGTTTGTGGTTTTTTTTTTTTTTTTTTTTGCCACCATTTAAATGACAGTACTCAGGATGGCGAAATTTAGAGATGCAGTAAAGCTGCTTGTTTGAATCCACTTTGAAGTAATAATGCTAGTGGGTCTGAAATCCAGATCTACGAGCTAATCTCTAGTTTTGCCTTCAAACGGAATTCAGTTACAAAGAGCTTGGAAAGATTTTGCATCCATTCAAGAGGCACAAAATCTTTAATTTTCTGAGGAGCAAAAACTCCCCAAGAAACTTCATATAGCTCCTTAGGTTTTGCTTAGCATACGTGATAAAACATTGATTGTCGCAGTTTGGTGACCCATGAAATTTGGGGGTTAGTTTTCTCTTCAGACCAGAGCATATAATTATGCAAATAAAGAGCTGTCACTGATCTAGTGAAATACTCACAAACACATGCGATCCAAAATGGAACAGAAAAGTGAAAATTTGTGGTATTATGATGGTACAATGATAAATGACATCTCCTTCCAAGTTTCTCGAGAAGTACATTTTTCACACTTCGTGGAGTACGCTAACATAATGCGGGTACACACACACACACATGCACGCACACACACATCCCTGCGAGACCCAGCTATCCACGAAGGCACACACAGGCACACACACACGCATCCCTCCACTCCGTAAGATGTAGCTCTACCCGGGTGTACGATGGATGTACACATTCTTGGCAGTTTGGTTTTTTTTTTTTTTTTTTTGGCTGACTCGAGAACGGTGCAATATGTGGCTCCACGCAGTTTTAGATGTGACACTTCTCATTTGTACTTCTGAATGAAATTCCTAGAGGGGAAACAAAACAAAACAAAGCAAAACAATTAGTGATGTTTCTCGGGGACAGAGGAAAAATGCGCATTCCCATGAAAAGCAGCAGCATCTTTTGACTGAGACCGGGAGAAGCACACCGCGACGACTGTAACCAGTGCATCGCCATGTGTGCACAACACAGATGAGGGATTTCTTGGCTTTTTTTGCCTCATACCCCCCCCCCCCCCCCCCCCCCCCCCCCCCGCTCCTCCTTCCTTCTGTGTTTGGGGGTCCTCTGGCTGTTTTTCTCGAGGAATATTTTTACCTGGTCGCTCTTCTTGGCGAGCATACACTACTCTCGTTGGCCCATTGCTCCAACCATGTCATTTCGGCCATACACAACGGCATGTGAAGCTTTTGGGCAGGCGGGCCGTGAGCCTTTGGGTCATGAGGAACTGGGGGATTCTCCTATAGATGCTATTCTAGGATTAGTTTTACTCTTCATTTTTTTTGTTTTGTTTTGTTTTGTTTGGGGTGTGTGTGGTGGTGTTTTTTTTTTTTTTTTGTTTTGTTTTGGTTTTGTTTTTTTTTTTTTTTCATGTCACTTTTGTATGCCCAGCCCCAAAGTTGCCCAGGGTACAGGCTGTTGCATGACGTTAGATGTCAGGGAGTTTCCCCCGTGATGAAATCTCGAGGAGGCTGATGTCAGACCTGCTAAAGACATCACGGCGTAAGGGACCAGCGGTGTGCAACTTGAAATAAAAAAAAAAAAAAAAAATCGATCCGAAGGAATCAGCTAAGTCAGTGTTTATCCCTCCGAAGTGTGCTGCAGGGCTAACGTTGTCCCCTTTCCACGGGACACGGACGTGGCGGTACACCCCGTGTTGTTCTCGTGCCCCCCACTCTCTTCCAGCTCCCCCCAGGGTGACATTTGCTGCGGTCCCCCCCTTCCTGCAGCCCGCGCAGCCTCCGCGGGCGTGGGCGGAGATTCCGCCTCCCCCACTGCCCGTCCCCGTTCCGTCCCCCCCTCCTCCAAGGTCCTTCTCTGCGGGGAACCGGTCAAACCCCACTCCCAGGGTGTATTTTTATATTATTTAGTTTAGACTTAGCGAAAGGGGACAGAAGGACCACGGGGCGGCTGCCCTTGCGCTGCTTCCCGCGGGAGGGGATGAGTGTGTGGGGGGGAAGCCCACGGGCCGTGGGGCTGGACACGCAGCCAGCACGGAGGAGCCTCGTCCCATCCACACACCACACTCCCCCTCATCCCACGAGGATCCCTGCGTGGTGGCGTGGGCTGGAGATTAGGGGGACACACACACACAGGGTCCCGGGGGGCAGCTCACACCTTCCCCCCTCCTCCAAAACCGGTCGGGGTCCTGTTTGCAAACACGCCTGTGTGTCCCCCCCCCCCCCCCCCCCCCAACACCCCCCTCGCGTTTTCCCAGGCGGGGGCGTGGGGGAGCTGCCTCCCACGCAGCCCCACGCTACCCACCAGGGACCGCGGCTCCCGCGGGGGACACAAAGCGCTCACGGAGGAGAGAAAAAGAGCATCTTTATTTTTTTTTTTTTGATCAGTGCAAGCGTAGCAACCACCCCTGTGCTTTCCAGCCCCTACAGAAGCGTTAACGCGAGCCGGGCTAGGGGCACGGTAAAAATAAAGCCCTAAACAATTTTAGAAAATAAAATAGAATAAAAAGGACAAATCATTACAGTAAAAATTTTTGTGCATTTATTTTTTTCTCCGACACTTACAAAAATAGATCCGTTCCCGCGACATTTGGCACCCCGGAGACCTTATTTTTGCCACCTCGGAGTGGGCGAGGGGGAGCAAATCTCTCCCTTCCCGGCCGTGGGAAGACGCACAGACACCCAAAACACGCGATGTAAACGCCCTCCTCTCCCTCCACCTCCACCCCTCCAAAACACACACGGCGTGCGGGGGGGCTGGGGTGGGCACAGGCTGGGGTGGGGGGGTCGGGTCAGGCCGGCCGAAGCATCCTTCGACGGGGAAGAAAAGGCGGTGACCTCGGTGGTGATGGGGGGAGGCGGGGGGGGGCAGCAACAGGCTCCCCTCCAGGAAGAAAAACCACCAGGAGCAGATTTTGCGCTGCCCTCCGAGTAGGCACGACCTGACCCTTCCCCCCCGCCCTGCCCGGGGAGGATTGGGGAGGGGGTGGGGATATTTGGAAAGGAGAGAGGTTAAAATGCAGAGAGATGGCTGGATTTGGGGTGGGGAGGGGACAGGGGGCATGCGGGGGAGGGACATACAGGAAACTCTGATGCCTGTATGAGCACAGAGGGATGGGGAGAGCCCCCCAAGTGGAGGATTTCAGCCCAAATCCAGCAGGGCTTCCCCTTGCAACCCCACCATGGCCACTGCTGTCTTTGCTCTGGACCCCCGGTCTGGACATCATCTCGTTTTAACAACACACACACACACCCATTCCCAGACCCTCCAGTTGTGGGATAGGAAACTATATGGAGGGGGGGATAGGGGTTTGGGATGGGGGTCCCAAACCCTGGTGTTTGGGCATCGCCTCATCACCAGAGGTGAGGCGGGCACAGCCATTGAAGAAAAAGATCACTTTAATTCAGCATCATCGACATTAAGGAGCTTAATTAGCACGCGCGCTATCAGGCAGGTCTTGTCGTTTATCAGATGTTTTAGAGGAGAAAAGCTGCTGACACTGATGACAGTGGCTGCAGCCACATCCCTCTTCCCCCCCTCCCCCTCCCCTTCTTTCCCACACCCCAAGTGTGGAGTGGGGTCCCCACGCAGGGCAGCCCCACAGGCCGCCCCCCCGCCATCCCCAGAGCCTGGGAAAGCGGGGGCGAACCCGTGATCTTAGGGAAAAGGAATAACCACAGGATGTCAAAATCATTACAAACCCCGCATATGAAAACGGAAGCATCTTTGCGTTTAAAAATAAACAGGAAAATGTGCAATGTGTCTCTTTTTTTTTTTTTTTTTTCCCTCTGTCATATTTCACAGTGTGATCCAGCCAGCTAATGAATAGGCATTTTTTTAAGTGGCGCTTTCAAAAGGAAGAGAAGATCTACAGATAATGCCATTGATCTGGCAGGAGGAGAAAATCTCTACAACAAAGGGGCTTTCCTACAAATCTGGACCAAACTTCTTGGACCCTCCTACCAGCAGAAAATGAAAGAGTCAACAGTTGATCCCACTTGGTCCCAGAGAAAGAGAAGGCTTATTGGGTGTAAAATCACGGGCTGGTTAGCACTTCTGAGTTAGAGCTGTCTTTTGAGAAAGAGTAATTTCTATTTTGTTCTGTCTCAAAATAGAAGGAAGCAGCAAAAAATCCTGCAGGCGATAGGACCACAACGAAGCTGTTAAATTCTGGCATCAGCTTGGTGCAGGGCTATGTCAGGGCAATTAGAGCTGCACCATGCTGCACTGTGCAGTACCACTGTCAGCCTTAATCTGCGCGCTGATGGGCAGCACGAAATCCAAGTTACAGCCCACAGGAAGCACAACCAGTGAACCCATATTGCTTTGACAGTTGCACTCATCTAGAAATAATGCAAAACGCTATTTAGATGTATACATCACGACCCTGTGCTCTAGGAAGAAAACAATCTAATGAGGGGCTGGGAGACTCCTTGCAGAAAACAAGCAGTGAAGAGGTGGTTGGTGGTGGTGTGTTTTGTGTGTGTGTGTTTTTGTTGTTTTTTTTTTTTTTTTTTTTTTTCCCCTCCCCTCCTTTCCTTTTACAATTCTTCATATTTTATCCTGTTGGAGCGCCGCGTTGGGGTTGGTTTCACTGAACTGTTCTTTGCCTCTACCGCCTCACTGAAGAACTTGAAAATAGATGGAAAACTCTTCCAGGAAGTTAGTTCGTGGCGCTCTGTACCTGCAAAATACAAAGGTGACAGTTTGACTGGGGGGGTCATTTTGCTGGGGAAGCCATCTCACTGCTGGTGGCTGGTCCTGGGGGAGCCTGGGGGGCGGGTCCAGGGTTGCCCCACTGATGAGCCTGGGGGGCTGCTGGGCACACGCACGGGCAGACACACACACTCATGCACACCCACGGCCACCCAGACCAGAGATCCCGACTGTGCCCCGCGCCCGGGAAAGGGACACCCCAAAGCACCCTGCTAGGTAAAGCTCTGTTAACACGCCTCACCCGCCTGGCGAAAACAAGTGTCTACTTTTCAGGGCTGGCGTGCTTTGGATTATTTCTTTTCCATTTTACATTGATTTTAGCCTGGCATATGCGTTTTTAACCTAAACAGAACACCTGACCTGAATAACAACCGATCCATCACGAAGGACACTGTCCTTCCTCTACCTTTTCCCAACAAACCCATACATGATATTGAGGCAGTACAGTGGACCTTTCCTGCTTATCTCTTCCCTCTGCACACCAATCCACCTCTATCTTTTTCCTCTGGTGGGCGCTCCTATTGTTTTACAAGGGTCTCCAACGCACAGCGCATTCGCTTTACTTAAACAAAAAAACCCACAACAACCCCCAAAACAAAACCAAGGTGATGAAGATAGGGAGCCAAGGGCTGTGAAAGAGTTGGGACCTCTTCCTGGGTAACCCAATTATGCGGAGATGCTGCCTGGAAGTCTCAGGATCCTGGGCCCTCTGTTTGATACTTTAACATTGTTAATGATAATTCTTTAGTCTGTAATAGTAGGTCATTGCTATGGTTACTCTACAATGGTGCAACACTTCACTTTCCCCTTCAGCTATTCGCTGAGACCCGGTAACTACATTTGTTGCCTAGCAACAGTTTTGTGACAGTATCACAATCTTGGGGGTGACAACAATGAAGGACACGGTGGCCGTGGCCTGCCCGGCAGAGAGGGATGCTGCGCGGGGTGGCCGATGGTCCCCGGGGGATGTAGGGCAGCCGCCCTGGAGGGATGCTCTGGCATGGTGTGGCCTGCACGCCCACCTTCACACCCCCGTTGGGACCCTCACCCCCATGTACCCATCCTCGGTGCGTCCTTGGTGGCTCCACGCACGCCGTCCCCCTCCTAAAAGTCTTTGGTGGAGGCGCTTACCCATCACGCCGCCCTCCCCCGCTCCCTCACAGGCAGCCATCAGACAAGCTCCTCCAAAAAAGCCCTCTACAGAAAAGACACCACTTCCCACACAAAGAGACGCTTTTGTACAAAGAGGATCCACGTCACGTGCGCGCACAGACTCTCCTCTCCCCCCCCCCCCCCCCCCCCACTCTCCGCATTTGTTGTGTGGAGACGATTCATGACATCTTACACAAATGTCCCAGAGGCACCTTTCGTACAAACGCTTCCCACCTCCAAATTCACCCATCCTTGGTGCAAACCCTCTTTGCTGGGTGGCAGTCCCGTCACATCTTGCAGGTGGCTCTCAACGCAGACCATCTACCCCCAACCCCTACAAGAACCGCTGTGTAGCCGTCCTCGCCAACGCTTGCTCCCCACCCCGGGGGCATCCTGCACTCGGAGGTGTCCCACCCCAGCAGAAGCATAAAGCTCCCCTTCCAGCACAACCCGCAGACTAGCAGCCCTGCCCCTCAGGTTATGGCACGGTTGGGTACGCTATGATCGCCCACTGCCACCGTGCAAGGACACCAGCAAAGATGTCATCTGCCGAAGGCGGTTTTATGGAGGGACCGGCTGTCCCAGCACACCCCAAGGACAATCCTGCACGGCTAGGTCTCCTCACACACCTGTGTCACAGCTCATGGTAACACCACGTTGAGCCCCACGGGTCAAAACACCTTCCCAAGGGGCTTTCTGGGCCCTACACGGACGCTTCCCACACAAACACATCTCTGTCAGTCCTGCCTGCCTGAGCCCGTCTCCTTCTGTCTCCACCGTATTCATCCTCATTAATATCCACTGGATTAAATTAGATGAAAACACAGGCAGTGAACATTATGCTGGTTTTCCCCCCACCTTCTTTCTTTTTCTTTCTATCAACAACCTCTTCCTTCTCTCTGAGAGGGCCATCCAGAAACAAAAAATGACAAAACAATTAAGTTTCTGAAGCCTCCCTGTCCCTTTCTCCGTCCCACCTTCTCCCATGTACTCTCCTCACGTCCTCAAGAGAGATCAGGCTTACATTCACTGGTGTTGCTGAAACTGATTAACCTACAGCTTTCCTGTAGCAACCCCTCTCAACCCACCCCTCTCAAAAAACAATTCAAGCTTTGAGTCTAGAGGGACTCAGTGATTCAGTGGTCTAAAGCAATTTTAACACTCCCTATTTTCCCTTTCCTAGTAACAATCTTACTGACAGATGAACAATTTCCCTGGTGATAAAATCACTACAATGGCTATTTAGTTTCCAGGATTATGATGATTCTTTGCTTGATTAATATTGCAATAAGAAAAGCTTGCCAAGTATCTGCCTTGGCCCTTTATAGTCATTTAAAGGTCAAATTTTGTCCTTATGTATTCACATTCAACTACTACTAAAGGGAGAGCCCTAAAAATTTAACACTGCACAGACTGTGCATTTATGATTTATATACCAGAGGCTTGGAAAATTAGACAGAAGCAAGAGGAGTTACATCCTAAGGTGATGACAGATCTGGCCATAAGGTTTTCGCCGGAGGAAAAATACCACTGACAACTGCAATCTCAACTGTGTATTTAGTAGTAGACAAATCTAAATTAAATGCATGAGCAGCCATCTATTTTTTGATAGAAAGAATAATTTGTGAGAGTTGGATAATAACAAGCCGTTGTACTAAAGCCAAGGTCCTCTAAGGTATATATACCCTTAGCAGTCACTAATTTCAACAGCTGTGATGATAGAGTGCATGATTCAATATACTGTATTAAGTGATGGGTTGTCGCACAATATATAGTGGTTTCAGACATTAATTCTTTGAGAAATCTTAGGAGCTTGTGGGAATGAAAAGACATATAAAAACTGTTAAGTGTGGGAGACAGCTAGAACATCCTAAAATATGCTAAGGCTACAGTCGCAGGAGAAAAAAAATATCAGCCCCCCTGCTCCCAGCCCCACAAAGAGAAATGAGAGAAACACCGTAAAAGTAGAGCCACCTCCCAGTTGCTAGCACTGAAAGAAGCAGGGAGAACTGGATGTACGTTTTGACTTGTACAGAACATCACTGGATAGGAGCTCCAAATAGAAGGTGGATCCAATAATGTGTGAGGTGAGATGAGTAATGACTGTAAAACGGTGAACAAGTTTTGGAATCAATTTACCCACCACCACAAAGAGATATTGACAATTAGAAATAATGAAGACTTGCCAATATAGTTGTTGATACAAAAAAAAAAAAAAATCAGGTAAGGGAATACTTGCAAAAATTTAATATACAAATCATCAGGTCTGGATGACACGCATCTGAGGGTCTTCGGGGAATCAGTTAATGAACTTGCTGAACTACTGGCAATTATTTCTGAGAATTCATGCACAATCAGGTAGACACCAGAGGACTGGGGTGGGGGTGGGAAGAAAAACAATGCTAATCTGAGAAAAGGAGGATTCATTGAAACTAAAATAAAAAAAAATAAAATTTACCTTTGAACATTAGTAAAGACAGCAACATTAAAAAAAATAGCAAGTGCTTGAAGGGTAACAGGAGCCTTAGAGCAGAACAGGCTCAGACCTGGCAAGGACAGGTGAAAACCAAAACTGGCTGCTTTACTGAATCATAAAAATCATCAGGTGAGAGATATACCCATTGTCGTGTGTTTCTGCACAGGCCAGCCCAGCAGCTCGGGGGCGGTGGGAACCTGGGGAATCACTTACAAAGGATCATGACCCTCACCGAAGCTACCCCAACCTCTCGTCCGTGGATGAGTTGCTTTACCCTGCCCTGGGAAGACCTCACGATACTTGAGATTTGTGGCGAAGCAGCTCCCAACTATGCGGTGGCCGTGGCCGTGCTGGCTCCAGCGGCACCATCCACCGGCACCCACTGGGCACGGGGCACCTCCCCAGACTCAACGCCCGGGCTCAAATCACCTCCCAACCGCTCCTCGCGCTCTGCTACCCCCCGGGTCTGGAACAGCATCACCGCTCGTCACGTTTTTGGCATAACCCTGCATCCGTGAGACCACGTGAAGGGATCTCAGACTGCTCTGGACGCGGGCGCCGGTGCGCTTCTTGGGAAGCGGCCACAGCATTTGAGAGGAGAAATAACAAGGAGAAGAGAAATAATAAATAGAAGAGAAATAATAAGTAACGATAAAGGGTTGAAAATACACCTATGAAGCCCTAGAGGGATTGGTATTAGGGCTCAAGTCTTTTAAACACGGTTATTAGTGATCTGAAAGAACAATGAGAGCGCTTATTAGTTACTTAGGTTAATTAGCAGGTGATATATCCAATAGGAGATACTGCCAACAGAAGGAGGGATGGAGAAATAATAATAAGGGCGGCCTAAGTGCGTAGGAAAAATAGAGAAAGGGAAAAGCAGAGCTTGAAACTGGGATCGGTGTCTAGAGGGGTGGCCGTGCGACCATCCCGGTGGCCACCCCCTTCCCACTCCCACTCGGGAAAAGCAGCCGCGAGGCCGGGGACCGCAGCACGCGGGGAAGGCAGGAGCTCCCCCATCCCCGTACCTCCCTCTCACCCAGAGATTGATGCTGGTGCTTGGGGGGGGGGGACAACAAAGGTGCCCTCCTCCCCCCACAATGGTGACCCCCCCACACCCCACGCCGCGCTTAGGAGATGCGTGGGGCAAAGCTTTCCCACGCCGCAGTGGAGCCAAGAGAGGGGTCGCCTACTGTGCTGGGGTATTTCGGCGGAGAAAAGTTCCCAGGTTGAAGAGTTTCCCCACGGATTTGCTGTGGGGGCCGGCCTTGGGTCTGCTTCTCCTTTGGGGGGGGGGACAGGACGGGACGGCTTGCCCCAAAATAGCACGGGCTTGAAGGATTTCAGCTCTGTCCCCATGATCTGTGCCGAGCCCCTGCCACGCTGCCAAAAACCTCTAATGCCAGTATAGGGCAGGGCACTCCCTTTGCAATCTTGCCCCCAAACACTGGCGGCGCGTTGGTTAAACATTTGTGATTTAAGCTACACCAATATAAAAGGCCCGAAGCCTCACGAGAAAAACTTGATTTGAATGCTTCACAGGGTGAAATGCAGACTCCTGGGGGGCATTTGCACAAACAAAACATTTTAAAACTTACTAAATGTGTTTTATCCTCATTTCCTTAACTCTGAGAAGCAACATCTGTCTTCTTTTACCAATAAATGAACAAACAAGGCAAACCTATCTGAAATGGGAACATAAGTGCAATATGCCTTTCAGAAAGGATTTTTCCTCCTGAAAGCTGTGAATCAATGGAAATTTCTTTCTTACGTTACCCACACACACACTGAAGACTTCATATAAGACTTTAATTTTTAGGTATGTAATTCTGTAACTCTGTAGTGATGTAATGACACTGTTCAAATCTGCCTTTATTTGTGAGAAAAAAAGATACGTCCTGCCTCTTCTGCATCCATCTTTCTGGATGCTCTTAAATGATTTCTATATCACAAAGTCATTTCTAAACAGGAATTTAACTTTTTACCTTTGAGCACATCAGGTGTTATCAAGATTGAGAGAGCTATTTTTAATTCATAAGGTTTCTCCTTTTATGATTCCTGGATCCTATGGATCTGCACAGGAAGAAATTATTGTGTCTGTTGCAACTGTTTTGCTCTGCTGATGTAAGCCTCCAGGTCTCAAATCCCCAAACAGAAGAAGCTCTCAGAGCATCACCAGTAAAGCTAAGGGAAAATGAGATTAAAAAAATATACCTTGCTTAAAATCACTAAACACTTCTGACAGGGAGGATGAGAGCTTCAGGAAAAATTGGGAAGGAGTCCATTAGCTCAAGAGAGCATTTGAGAGCCAATGACCTTAGGAGCTTCTGCATATGCATTTCTAGACATCTCAATGGTAAAGAAAGGTTAAAAGCTTAGGTGAAATTAACAGACAAGCCACACACCAATTAATGAAATGGAAGCAGTGATTTCTGAAGGGACATAAAAAAAATCAACAAACCCCAAACCTGGATGTGTTTAGTTTGGCTAAGAAGTAATAGTTTGTGGAGTCATGGGCATGATAATAATCTAAAAGCAACTGTGCAGGGAAATGAATTCTTTGGAGGAGCCAAAAGGGAAGAAACAGAGAAATCTGAAATGAAATACAGCTTACAAAGGGGCTTAGGCACACAGTAAACTGGTTTAGATGCAATATTAATGCAAGAAACGTTGTGGCAACCTTTGTGGCAATGCTAGAGAAGAGACCACACATACCGAAGACATTTTGTACTTGTTTATTATCTCCTGTGACACAGACCAGTATTTATTTTTGCTGGACATTTATTATCTCTAATATCTTCAGTGGGATGATGGAAACAGAGCAACGAGCATCCCACCAACCCAGAACAAAGATTACCTCTAAACTCCTATACTTTCCACCCCTCGTTTACAACACACAAACTACTCACAAGAAGTAAGCGGTTTAGAAAGGTAACAAGCTACTTGAATTCCTTGAAAGATTTATACAAAAGCTCAGTGCAAGCAAGGTTTGCAAAGCAGGAAAGAGATAGGAGGGTAACACAGCTGTCATTTTTCACTACTATTCATTAAATATTAAGGGAAGTCCCGCAAGCATGGGTCATTTGCTTGCTCCTCTGTGCACTAACTGGCCAAATAAGTGCAAGTTGTAAGGTCGTTCCCTCCTGAGCACAGGTTACCAAAAGTCAGGTCATTTTGTGGGTCATCAAAAGTCAAGTCATTTTCTTTTGTGAATGTATTAAAAAAGGAAAGAAAAAAAAAATAGATACCAAACAGCTATTGGGCCTTCCCAGTAAGAACTAGGCATCCAGGACAGAACTGCTGTTAATATCAATGCACATAGTCATAGTAATACAAATTGCACACAACTGCATTGAAAAAGGGAAGGATTCACAAACAGCTGAAAATGCAGGCTGATTAAATAGCATTTCAAGAGACAGAGGAGTTACAGGATCCTGAATTGCTGCTCTGGGGTAAATACTCCTGAAACGCAAATGCATCCTTGGGTCCAAAATTCCACAAAAAACCTTTTGCACAAATGGGCAGGAGAGTGGGCACATGGGCCAACCCCCCCTTAGATCTGCTCTCATCTGTGCAGTGAACACGGTGAGACTGGCTGGCATTAAAAAACAGATGTTGGGGCCAGATCCAGACCCTGTGAACAGTGGGAGAGCTGGGCAGGGGTTGGTTTTGGGTGGCACCATTTTCACAAACACCTCTCCGAAGTGCCGCCCCTCCCGGACCTGATTTTAGAAGGGGGAAAGGGAGAGACTGGGCCACCCACCAATGGGCAAGGACACTGAGGGGCAGGAGAGCTGCCACCAGCCAGCTGAGGCTAAACCAGCCCAAATTTGCACTGGGATTCTGGCTGTTCCCAGTCAACCTCGAGGATGAAGATGCGCAAACGCAGCCTTTGCCCCGGCATCATTCGAGGACTCGATGGAAGCCACAACAAAGAACAGCAAGCCCCCACCCTCCCACCCCCCCCCAATTATCGCCATGTGTGTGTGTGTTTGCCTCTGTGAGAGCCTCGTGCGTGGATATCCCGCTCGCCAAATATCTGTGGGACATCCCCTCCCGCAGCACGAGGCAGCAAGGGAAAGAGCCAGGACACGAGATCCGCTCACGTCGGGCTTCTCGGGGATCCAGCCGGGGGGGAGAGGATGCTGACGTTTGGGCTGAGGAGAGCGTGCCCCCCCATGAAATGCCACGCAGTGCTTGGGGAGGGGATGTCACAGCATTCCCCCCCGCCCCCCCATCCCCACCTGAGCCAGAGCCTGCAGCGTGTTACCGAACGATGCTCTCACAGGCAGAAATTCCAGACTCCGGGAATGTTTGCAGGAGAGCAAGACGTTTCCTTGAAGAAGGGGTCCAGCATAGCTGTGCACAACATTATACAACCACAGGTTTTAAAACTCATGTTAAAATGGTGCAGCATGTAGAGAGAAGTAGGCAAGGACTGAAGTTGTATCTATATATCTGTGTATATCTGTATATTTCTATCTTTATCTCAAATTGCTATTGCTATGTCTATGTCTGTGTCTATCTCTATATCTCTATCATCTATCCACCTTTATCCATCTATCTATCTATCTATCTATCTATCTATCTATCTATCTATCTATCTATCTATCTATCTATCTATCTATCTATCTATCTATCTATCTATCTATCTATCTATCTATCTATCTATCTATCTATCTATCTATCTATCTATCTATCTATCTATCTATCTATCTATCTATCTATCTATCTATCTATCTATCTATCTACCTACCTACCTACCTACCTACCTACCTACCTACCTACCTACCTACCTACCTACCTACCTACCTATATATTCGTATCTACATCTACACCTTTATCTATATTTAAAGACAAATATAAAAATTCTTTACGTGTCAAATGTGAGATGGGGTATGCAGATGACATCTTACAAAGGTGTTTTTGGGGTACATATCTATGGAAGGTGCAGGGTCTCACCACTTTGGAAGTCACAAATAGGTTAGGCAAACATCTCTTGGGAATATTATGGGTATAGCTGACCTTGCCCTGGGGAATGTGGACAAATTAGGTAACTCCTTGAGTTTCTTTCTATCCAGCCTTGTCTTTTAATAGTCTGTGACTTTGTTGGCTTTATTTAGGCAACATGTAAAGTTGATTGTATTAACAAGGGTACATCATAGTAGCTCTGAAGCAATTCAATAACATACATTAGTGAGCTAACTAAATTTTTTAAATGTAGATGCACTTTTTCCTATCATGAATTAGAAAAAAAATTCTTTATAAAATTGCACCCAAGAGCACAGATAAAGTATTTAGCATTTGAAAACCATCATTTTCTCAACTAGGAGAAAGGAAAATTATCTTTGAGATAAAGGAAGTTTTGACTTGCTCAAAACCTGACACTTTCTGAGAGAACATACATCCACGTGGCTTCTTGGGTGAGACCGCAGAAAAACAAGCATTTAAGCTTCAAAGCTTCCACAGGTTATAAACCTGAAAAATACTAATTTACATGACAGATCTTAACATGCTACAGCATCACAGAAGCAGTCAGTTACATCTCCTTCTCCCCACTGCTTTGCAAGGGCACGTCTAGCAGAGTTTTCTAAGGGAGAAATCAACATTTACGGTGGTTTTGCGGACTGTGAGGCTCAGCCGAGGCCGGTGGCAGCACCAGGAATGGACCCCAGCTCTGCTCAGCCCAAAGCTGGAGCTGCTCACCCAGCAGTGCTTCCAGCGTTAACAAGAACACAGGGTTTATAAAATATATTTAAGCAGATTTCAAACGTACCGCAGCAGTACCTGAGAGTTAATTTAGTTCGAAATATTGAAGGGCTGATTTTTTAATCGGAGCTAATTCCAAAATCCCCCAGCTTTTCAGTGTTTACAAGGCAGAGACCTGGAGTGTACCCCTCACTGGCAAGCTCCGATAATTTGGGAGAGCGCTACTTATGCAAGTGGTTTCATTGATGACGGCAGGACTGGACGTGTGAAAGGAACAGGCGCTTGGAAAATAGCTACTCTCTGTGATGGTGTTTTATGATTATTTGTTCCCAAATTGTAAGTGTGCCATCAAACATCCGGATGGAGAATTAATTATTGGAAATAATTCAGAAAACGCTGATGTCAGCTTACTTCAGTAGAAGAATATCACAGATTTGTAAAACCCACCAAGCAAATGAAATTATGTAAATCGCCCGAGGAACAGCTGTACCGGCAGCATGAGCACGAACCGACCCAGCTTTGGCACTTCCCAAAAGCACAGCAGCCAAGGCAACGCCGTGGAAATGGCAGTGCCTGCACCCGGAGCAGACAGGAAGGGCAGCAATGCTTTAAAATCCCGCGTTACATGACGGTAGAGACGCCCCATCCAATCGAGATGGAAAAAGGTCCTTAATCACTAGCAGGATAAGGACAGATTTGCAATTGCAATAGAGCAATTTTAAAGTAAAGCAGCTGAATATAATTTTCTCCCCTTTCACGCCAGAAGTGGCGCTTGGAGACCGGCGTGGATGCCAACACAGGCGGTTGTGGAAGTAAAGAAGGTCTTTCCAGGGACAGGGACAAGCCCACGTCTGCAACAGGAACACGCATGGGGCACGAAGCACCGCAGAAAATGCCCAGTGTTTTTATGATTTCAGCAAGAATCTGAACTCATACATTGTAAGCCTTTAGTGAATAAATTAACTCTCCCCTCAGTGGAAAATGTTTATAATCTTCTGCACAAGGAACATTTCAAAGGGAGGTTTTTTTTTCCCCTGAAATTTCAGCTTGGATTATACTGTCCTGTTGTAGGCAAAGGATTACAGTCAACATGAGCCCAGAGTATTTTCATAGGTACAGGAATGGTATTCATTAGCCTGTCTGCTTCATTTTATGACTATTGCCTTTGGCTGTCCCCAACCTAACCCAACACAACCAGTCCAGTCCAACCCAACCCAACTTAACCTAACCTAACCCAACCCAACCTCTCCAATGTGCCATTGGCATCATCCATCTTCTGCCTCGTCCTCTGGTGCACAGCATCGCTGGAGCAGCCACAGCAAAGGAACTTCCCCCCGATTTTCCTTTGGATTTCTGCAATGCCAGCTTTCCCCCTGGGAGAAACCTGACCAAAACTCAAAACTGCCCCAGTCCTCCCCTCCTGATGGCTGCTGCTGCAGGATGGTGGAAACAGGGCGAGCAAAGGGAGGGTGGAGACGGGGCCATCCATCCACTCTCCTGCTCCCACTGGACACTCCAGGTGCCAACAGCTGCTGAAAAGGACTCACTCCCTCGCATCAAGAGAAGTGAAACTTAACAGCCCTAAACCCAAGTGATGCTGAAAATCCCGATTCAGCTGCTCATCATCCCCCCGAGGTGTCTAAGCTCCACAGACACCTCAGCACCTGACCTTAAGGTTTATGCCTCATTACAGCATCGCTTCTGTACATGCTCAGAAACACCTTGGGATTGACAAGGCAAATACTTTCACGGGTCTGAGGCAGATAGAGACCCTCCCCCCAACATGTAACGCTGAGTGGGTGCACAAGCCTCTGGGGGAGGAATGCTCTCTTCACTCCTTCCCAAGGCTTCGTTTCACTCAAATCTCTTTCTATTCCTTGCCCATTTTTCTCTTCCATCTGGGACATCTACTTCTCCAGGACATCTACTTTTGAATTCCTCCCCCCACAACTTGCCCACCTTGTAGCTCTTGCCCACCACCTGGCCCTGATCCTGTTGTTTTTCAACCACCCAGCTCTCCAGTACTCATGGCCCAACAGTTTCTGCCTTTTCCTGACTTTCCTTCAATCCTGTTTCACCAAGACCTCCTCCACCTCACTGCTACCGCATCCATCCAGCCTTGACTCACAAACACCTTTGTCTTCCATTTGCTGGCAGTAGCCCACCAAACATCTTCCTTCTTCACATTTTATTATTTCTTAACAGGAGAAGAAAGTCCCAGATCTGGCTTTGTCAGGTTTTTAAAAAAGCTGGACACAGGCTACACCTATCACCCAGGCCTGGTGGTGAGGGTAGAAAAAGAGGACATATCTGTGAAAGTGCAGCAGCCCTACCCTGAATGATAAGAGAGTTGACCTCCTAGGTAAGAATGACGGTTTCATGGGAAATTCAGTACCTTTTTTAGTGACTTAATGGAAAGGAAACATGTCTGAGTGTAAAATGCTGTGGATGATGGAACTGGGTCACCAGCATACAAACACCAAGTAACAAATGGAGTGAAATATTCAGGTTTTGGGAGTCATTGTCAGGCTCCGTTAATTTTGACAAAATTTAAGTTCTGTGAAGTTAAGTATAAAAAATTTGCTGGAAAAAAATGCAAAAAATATTGCAAATTTGAGGTGTGAATAACCCTTCTGCACTTGCAATAAGTCATTTATGGCCAACCCATAGCAGATACATTCTTCTCATTTGTGTTTCATCAGCTGCTGTGTATGTATGTATACAAATACGTGTTTGCACACACACACACACCCCCCCTCCCCTCCGTGTACCTGAAACCTATATGATCCACTTACAGGAGTCTGCAGGAGTCACTGCTGTACTAGTGAGAAAGATGGCAAGAAGAAAGTGCTGTTTCACCAGTGAATTTACACCGATACCGTAAGCGTTAACCTTCTTTTATTAGCGTGACCTTTGCTGGTCGTTGCTAATGAACATTCTTGAAGAAGGCAGGTGATTGAACCCAGACGGCGGGATTTTATGGACACTGATCGTTGTTGTGGGTCAAGTACACCTGTGCTGCAATCATAAAGTTAATAACCTCTACAACAACAGCTTTACATGCGGCTGTCTCAGAAGAATGCCATTTCTGTAACTCACAGCCTTTGGAGATGCTATTTATAATTTATACCCAATCTGAAGTGCAAAGATTTTTCTCTCCTGCAAGACATGGTAATCAATACAGGTCTGCACCTATTACAGCCCGATGAGGTGAAGTGTGCAGCAAGGATCAGCTGCGCCGGGCAGATGCCGTGGCTCCTAAACATGGCTTTGCAAAAGAGCCCTTCTCCAGTGGCCATTCCCAGCATCTATGTTGGGAGAGCAAATAAAGAGGGAAATAATTCTTTGTAAGGATGCCATCCCAGATGCTTAGTGTCGCAAACTAAATTAATTGCATATTTGCCTCAGAACTACTCGGGAACTTGAGGTTTTTTGGCGTGCCACATGGATTTCAGGCTTCTGCACCCTAATTCACAACACATCCAAGACTTAATGCAGGATACTCCAAAGCTCACATATCATGGAAACCGGCGATTTAAGACTAAATGCTAATTTGCAAAGGCTTTGCAGATGCGAATTACGCCAAATTTAACTAAGCGCAATAATGTCACGCTTCCTGTGACTTAACCTCAGAGATGTCATTAGAGGGGAGCATTTGATGCTAATGACCACGAAGCTGCACTTCACTCCCTGCTTTCACCCTCCTCCTCGCTGCAGCTACTACCTGGAAGCGCCCAACACGTCACCCTTGCGCGTGTGCCTCGCGTCTTGCCTCTTCCCACAGGCACCACCGAAAATCCGCGGGTGAAGTTTGGGGGGTGGGAGGGTGGGAAGCCTTGAAGGAGGGGATGGCATCGGGCGGGGGGAGGTGGTGGAGCCTGGCGTGGTGGGCAGGGCGAGCGAGGAGACGCGCGGCGCGTCGGGATGCGTTGGCCTCCGCTGGCATCCCCACCTACGGGAGTCAGACATGCGAGTGGGAACGTGGGAGGTGGGTCTGCCACCAGCCAGAGGGAGAACGCTGAAGTCTGGGATGAACGTGAAGGGAAGTATTAAGTTCACCATAAGGGGAAAAAGAAAAAAAAAAAAAAAAAAAAAAAAAAAAAGCCACAAAACCCAACGAAGCGTTGTGAGCAGGGGATGCTCTGCTCACGGTGGGTTTTGCACGTGTGACCCGTGGGGATCCATGGCTGAGCTGAGGCTGGAGAAGGCTCAGCGGGACCCAGGAACCAGCGGGGTGAGGGGCAGAGAGGGCTTTCTCCTGGAGGAACTGCAGATCTTGCATCCACAGGAAAAGCACAACTGGTCGGAAAGCAGCCCCCAAAATCAGGGCCTTTCTGCTAATCCAGGTTTAACCATCCAACTGCAGAGCGAAAAAGTTTTTAACCATTTAATTTAACCATTGTAATGACTAAATAAGCTCCATTTGGGAGACTATTCCAAAATAGGGACTGATTCACTATTACCCTTAAAAAAAAATAAGCAAAAGAAATAAAATAATGCTCCAAAGCCGTATCTTCAAGCTGACAAAGTCATCTCGAGGCTGAAGAAGCAATTTATGATTTCCTTACCAGCCAGAGAGAAAAAAAACCCCTCAAACACCCAAAGACAGAAAACAATGAAGCTTAATGACCTCGGTGCATTTCCAAATGCAATTTTCATTTCAAAATACGGTCCTGATCTAACAACTGATCTTTCCATGTGGAGTCTTCCGGCAGAACCAGTGCTGCTATGTCAGACTGTGGAGCTCCCAGAAAAAGCAAGCAAGATCCCTCGTGTCATGGTAGAGATCTTTTGCCAGGCAGTCAGTGGGTTCTGAAGAAAACTTTAGTTTAGTCTCTCCCAGCTAGAAAGATGGTAAACCTCGGGAGCTGGAGACGGAAAAGCAAGAACCTGCCAGGAAAGTATATTTGGAAGTGGAAGAGAGATGAAATATTTAAATGAGTTTCAAAACTTGGTGATTCAAATTATTTTCTTTTCCTTACATTGAGAATCTCAAGGTTTTTTTTTTTTTTTTCATAAAATTAGAACAAAATGAAAAGAAGTTGTCAGGGTAATTTCTCTCTGAAGAATCACTGAACTAGAATTATGTCATCTTGCATTAAAATTATCAGTTATTGCCACAGTTGGCCCACAAATATTATATTAAGAAAGCAGGAAGAAAATCACTTAAATACATTTGGGGAATTCTTTTGTTTGTGCCCCGTGCATACCTTTTAATACTTATTGCTCCAATTTGGCTTGGTTTGTCTAAACCACCATAGGTTGTTTTTTTCAAAACAAGTTTAAAACAAACTGTTGATATATTAGGGAAAAAGCTGCATGGGGAAAAACAAGATTGAGGTGGGAGCTGAAGTTAGTCTAAATGAGAGCAATATCAGCATGCACAAATGCACAGACAAGCACAGTTTGACAGTCACTGCTCATAAAAGATCCTGCAACGAGTTAATATGAAAACTCAGTCTCCTGTAGAGGGGAGTTAGAGGGGAGCTCATATATAAGCACTTGAGGAAAACTTGCACTGTGGCTGGAACACATATAGCACATTCCCTGTTAGTCTGGGGATACATGAAATGTTATAACCACAATATATTGCCATATTAAATTAAGAAAACATTTTTTTTTTTTCCCAGTCTGTTGTGAAAAGAGAAAAATCTATGACTGACTAAAAAGCAAAGAACTCGCAGTCAACAACATCCCCATCTGTTTTGACATGTTTTTCAGCTCCAGCACCAGAATGACACGAACATTTTCCATTGGTATCTCTGTAGCCGCGATTGTTACTTTCCGCAGGAAACCCACAGAGTTTTACAGTGCAAATATTCCAAATTTGCATGCGTTTTCAGTGTTGCTTTCCCAGGTCTGCGTTCAGATGCACCGAAAGCCAACGGGACTGCCTCCGAGCGAGAGAGGAGTGCAAGCCAAGGGGACAGGACGTGGCAAACACAGGGCTTGCTCCCGTGAGGATCTCTCCTTCGTGAAGTGGGGGGAAAACTAGCAGCTGGGCAGCTCTGCCCCACGTTGAGGTCTGTGCATCTGCAACGGGAGGATGGGGAGGAGAGGTCTGGGAGGAAGGGGTCCGGGAGAGAAGATTTACCTCTTCTCCCAGCAGAGAGCTCGCACACCAAGGCAAAAATACAGCTGTATCACATTTCCATGGGACTTGCCTCCGTGCCAAAAAGCCTTCAGCGAAGCAGGACCGCGGCAGCAGCTGCAGCTGGGAGAGGAGCAGTGAATCCCGCTCACCAGGGTCGTGTCTTCTGCAGCTGCAGAAACCTGGCGTGGAGGACACCCTGCAGATGCTCCTGCTCTTTCCCGAGAAGTGGGGAAAGCAAATCCACAGTCCCCCCGGCGGGGGGAAGTGCCTCCCATCCACTGCCACAATTAGGCAATAGGTGGAAGCATCAGGATCTGTCTCATAAGCCTAAGTGCAGGGGTGCTGGTGGGAAATGTTTTTGCCACTGGTCTGAATGAAGAACCACCTCATCTGTGACTATTTTCGTATTTTCTGCCCGGGAGATACTAAGGATGCACCTTGAAGTCATCGTACAGCTGAACTTGCACAGTGCTGACTGGGCTGGGCTTACAATGTGCGAGCAAGTATATAAAGTAAGTTTCACAACAAAAGAGGTTCGCTACAAAAAAAAAAAAACAAACCCAAACAACCTCACAACAAAACTATTAACATAAATTTGCGATAGGGATGCTTATCAAATCAACTAGATGCAAGAGCTGTGGCATGGCTTGAGAAGTGCCAAAAGCAACCACTTCCTTAGGACACCCATTACTTAATGTGGATTTCTGGAATATGTAAAGCAGTACTTTTAAATTGGGTTTAGTATCCTAAATGGGTCGTGGAGATATTCTTATCTGACTTTTGTGTATAACGCAAGTAGGTCCTCTGTAGTTGGGGATCTCAATAGTTCCCTTTATAAGGGCTTGTTTTCAGTTGCTTATAAATTTTGCCAAGCTAAGTACTTGGGATGAAAATTCCCATGCTCTGTCTCTGCCTCAGGCTGATTATTATTATTTTTTTATGTTTCAGCTAAAAGGATTTAGTCACTTCAGGAAGTAAGATTGAGGAAAAACATGTTTTGCCCCTGTTGGGGAAAAAAAAAAGAAACCAAAAAAAAACAAGAAAAGAAAAGAAAAGAAAGCCTTACAAGAATTTTGCTGAGCAGCTCCTGCGTCTCTATTCTTCACAGCAATAGTTTGAAATTTGGAAGGTAGGGTCCCTGTTGTCCTTTTGCAGTTCCCATGAAAAACCACCCAGCTTTTTGCCTAGTCCCAAGCCTTTGAAAAGTCTCATTTGCATATGCTCAGCACAGAGTCCCCAGAATTTGGCAGCCAAACTGGCCAAAGACTCCTCTGAAGATGCTATTTGCAATGGGCAAGCTCCAACCCAGGGCTGATGGGACTGAGCCAGAATTTTTTTTTTTTTTTTTTTGCAACTGCTGCTCCCAGACGCTGCAGGCGATTGTGGCATCAGGCACAGGAACTAAGCGCAGGCAGCACTATGTCCTGGGCTCCAAATGCAGGCAAAAGAAGGGGAGAAGGGGAAAAAAAATAGCGGCCTAATGGATATAGAGAGGAGAACTAGTCCTAGGGGGGCAGAGGAAAGAGTCGACCGAGAGGGGAGATTGACCGTGCAAAAAGATCACAGAGAAGAGGCAGGGGAACACCAAGGAGGTGTTTGCAGGGGAAGGAGAGACCTGGAAAAGCAGAAAATTGGCTGCAAAGAGAGGTTGGGATGCAGAGATGAGGGACAACAATCTGGGCACCGTGGGGGACAGGAGGGCGGGCATGGAGCGGGGGAGAGGCAGAAAGCTCGGGGGCCACGAGAACACACGACTTTCCAAACTGGCTGAGAGCAGACTTCTGGAGGACTCACCCTCTCTGAGCAAAGACAAAACTGACCGACTGGGTCAGTGCTTCGTCCTCCCTCAGCTGTGGTTCACTGAGAAGGTGACAAGCTGCTACTCCAACGCTCCCAGCAACTTCACCTCCCTTCACCAGCCCGTGGGTCTGAGCCCAAACTCTGGATCTGAAATTTCCACCTCTGCAACTGACCTGCAGCAATCACAGGATAAAACTTCCCTTCTTCGTCTTACTGTGCTTAAAGTAAACAAATTACACACAGAAAACTACATTAAGAGAATATCTGAAGCACACAGGCTGAGGGGACAAGTTAAGGACACTCAGTTTACTAAATGCCAGAATAGCTCAGGGGCAGAACTGGGGAGGGGGATGGTGCTTATTGGTGCTGCTCTGGTACAGCTTCTGTCTATATTGCATAGAGTTTTGTGCTGTCCTTGAGAATCACTTGTGCATTTTTCCTCCAGGCTCCTCCGTTGACCCGCAGGTATTAGCTGGGAGTAAAGAGAGCTGGTCCAAAGAGACTGAGCTTCTGCAGCAGAATGTGAAATAATTTCATTTATAATGCAGTACAGTGAGTAAATGAAGGAGAATGTAATACAGCTTGGGTATGGGAAACTCATGTAGTACAATGCTATGAAATGTATATTGGCCATTACATGGGAGGTAAATGAAATTAAGTGTTGGGATAAAAAACCCCCAGGTATTTAAAGCAAAACCTAATGGCTATTTTAAAGAACATCAGTAGGGAATTAATCTCATTAAGGGAAAAAAACCTTTATGGAGTTCCCAAGCTCCAAGGAGGGTTTTTTGGAGCATCTGCAGGCAGGAGTCTCATCACAATGATCTTTTACCCCTGAATCACTTGCAGTTGAGCGGGCTGTCTGATCTTTGCCAGTGGGCAGGCATTGCTCATGTGGCTTTTTACATCCAAAGTTTCCAGGTCACCTAACTTCCCAGTAGCCGAAGAAGAGCAAAGTAACCTCTAATGGTCAGTCATATTTACTAAACTACCAGCTGCATTTTTATCTTAACCTACCTGATGGTAAGTGTTATTTCAACCTGAGAGCATAGTTGCATTATGCCATTGTGATCCCCATAAAGAATGAGAGATAATACAGAAATAGTAATTTGTTATGGAAAAACAGATGAATGGAGTACACAACAGGCAACTGAAAGCTTTGTGTTTCTATTATTTCATTCCTTCATGAGATGATGACCAGCAGTAATTTGCAGAGATCATGAGTCCCTTAATTATACTGTGTGCACCAATGGGATCCCCGCCCTGTAGCCATTTAAGTGAGGCAACCTTTGCATCATAGCAGTCTGTTATTCTAGCCTCTTACGTGTTCAAAAATAAACCTCATGCCAAGCAAAAATGGTTGGTTTCCTGCAACTTCTTCCTAAGGTGGTCCAATAAAAACTCCTGAAGTGTTAGCATCTGGACTAGTAGAGGAGCTGAGTTAACACCTGGGATGGGCTGAACACGGCCCAGGTGGGCTCAGCCTGGGGATGTGCAAACCACAGTTCCCCAGGCATGGTGGTGCAAGAAAGGAGCTACAGGGCTGCACTCGCTGCGGGGCACAAACTGCCCTTGAAGGATGCAGCATGCGTAGAAGCACAGAAGTATAAGACACAAAATGCTTGTGCCTTGTCATTGTTTGCTCTAGCACGAGCACTACTCCGCACTACTGTGCAGAGTGGTGGGTAAGGTTAATCAGGTAAAACCTTGAAGACTTCACACATTGTTGGAGCTAAGAACGGCTGGTCACTAAAAACAGTATTCTTTTGCAATTGCATCTCATGCATCTGCCGACCCATCCCTGAAGTTTGCTGCCATGGCTTTAGTCAGCAGTTACTTATTTTTCAAGGTTTGGTTAACAGAACAGTGAAAAAAGAAAATGAACAAATGAAAAAAACCAGTATGAAGAACTGTACAAGGCATCATAAGTACAGCAATGGCAGTTTTAATGATAATTCTACAGGAAAGAACACTGCATCTAAATTTTTACTTTGTATGATGTATGATGCCATGACGTATAAGGAGTTACTTATTTTGGAATGACAGCCATGCACTGTTTCTTTTCCTTACTTGAGCTGTTAGCACATACATTTCTGTTCTAACGTGATAGTATTCTTTGAATGAGATAAAAAGAAGGGCGCCACAGCTACAGGCCACTCTAGAGCAAACAGAATCAATTACCCCCAAACAACAATTTAATTGATCAATTTCAAATACAGAAAATCTGCTGAGTCCAGTCAAGTCATAAAAGGCGCAGTTTCAAAAGCCGGTACCTAATACTCACACAAACTATATAACAAGCTAGGCAAATTACAAAAGCATTAATCTGCCCAAAGAGGCAATCACCTGTACAAACATCCACGTTCAGTAGCATATTTATGGCAATTATACTGCTCATGCATCACGGTACCGTTCAGATAACACAACACACGTTGCACACTCTTACCCATGTTTCATGGCAAATATCTTTTAAATATTACCAACTACTGTTTGTTGTTCTGTTTACTAGTGCCATATCACAACGTAACACCTAGACTTGGCAGTGACGGATACTGCTGTACGTACTCACAGGAGTTTTTTTTGCTCACCATCACAGGATGCCATACCTTTGCTCTCTGCAGTATGCCAAAATCCCAATTCTCTGGCAATCTCAATTCCCAGGCTCTGAACTGGCATAATGTCACTGCACCTTGGTTTATTCCAGCTGAGACTCTTAACCCATGCATCTACCTGTACCTTTTTAATTTCATGAGACACTAGGGAAGGAAAATGCTGTCTCTCCTACCACAGGCATATAATATGCACATGCCCTAACAGTTAGTGCCCTGGTGTGCATTGGCTTCTCAAGTATTTGGTAAAAACTCTCTACTTACTGTTCAAGATTTTCAGGATAAGAACTCTTCTATTCCCTTTGTCTTGAATGCAAACTGGGCACTAGCATGAACATTTCTCTCTTAAACAGCTATATCCCATATATTTAACTCTCTAAAGCTAGAAATTGAGCAGCTAACCCATCCTAGAAAGCCAGATGTGCACAAGACACAAATCAGCTTGTTGAGCATCAGTCACCGGGCTTACTGATGTTTTTGGGTTTTGCATGGTCTTCCCCTTCAAAATATCTTCCCCCCCCCCCAGATTGGAAGTAACACCATTATGTGTAGCAGACTTCTTGGCAGGCTTCTCAGGTAACAGGCAGGTAATGGTGAGTTTTCTTTAAAGGGCTCATGATAGGTATTCTGATATAAGACTAATTTTTACTTAATGTGGATAAAGTGTGTCAGTAAGAGTGTGACAAATCTGAAACCAGAATAAAAACAAAACTAAAAGAATTTGGCTTTTCACTCTTTAAAAAGAAATACTTGGAAACTGTTTCATTGAATAACATTGCCAACTTTGCAATCCATACAGCCCCTGTAGCCTCTTCAAAGAAAATAAAGATAACTCATTACAGAAGTGGCAACATAAATCTGTTCTTCTCTGGCACTTTTGCTAAGAGAAATGTTTGAATCGTGAATTTGCAACAAGTTTTAACTGTGAAATGATGAAAAGCTGCCACTTTCACAAAGCTCCAGCAACAGAGAAATGCTCTGCGTCAGGTTGCAGTGCTTAAAACCACTGCTTTTTGCCTTCCTTTACATGTGGCTGGTTCACAACTCTGTAGTCATGGGATTCAAATGTCCTATGGATCCCTTGGGATTTATCTTCTTCACCTGCAGGCTTGAAATTACCGGGCATGGTACTGGGTGATGTAGATATTCTCCTTCAGTCCCATGTGTTTTTATTTATGACATTAAAAATAATCCTAGCAAAATTCTTGAACAGCTATTCTGTGTCCCAGATCCTCTTAGGAGGCACAGGCCAAAGTCAAACTTGCTGAGCCATACCCCAACCAGAATCCCCCATGGTTTTATAGATTTAAGTAGCTTAACTTTATTTTAGTGTGCCACACTGTCACAAAGGGGCATTATAAGTGTTAAGGTTGTCAGTCTGCTGAGCTATCAAAGATTCATGTAGAAATGTATCAACATCCTTCATATAAAGCTAATCAAATTTGAAATTACTGACATGTCACCTTGAGGAGGAATTTGATTTATTATTTGCAAAGTAATTCAGAAAACAGTGAGATGCACAGCTATAAGAATTACTGTTACACTGACTTTATGACATTGCATTACTTTTGTTGTTGCTTTTGTGCCTTCACTAAAAAATAATAAACAACAAAACTTTGTGCCATTAAGTTGCATGAATGTGAAATGTGGCTGTTTAGAAGCAGTAATTCAGCTCACATCTAAAACTGCACAGGAGTTGTTTGCTATTAATTAATGATACGTAACGGAAAGCACAAAATCGCGTGCAGCCATTTTTCCTCTTTGCAACGTTCTCATACTTAATGGGGAAAGTTGCCAAAAGACATTTTAGCTCTATGACCTCCCTTGCTTGTTTCTCCCCACTGGGTAGCAGGGTCTGCTCCAGTGGGATCAGATTTTAAATGTCATGCAAATAGCATGCAAATTTTTAAATGTCATACAGTTTAAGTGCATGCATAATTTGTAGCATATTTACTTATTTGTGCTCATAAATCACAATGCCTGTGAACACAAACCAGGCGTGCAACTGTGCACACATTTCTCACGCGCAGATGTACGCTAAGCCCACCCGAAAATCCGCCCGCTTTTAACTTTACATCAGACACGATTCGACTTTAAGATAGAGACAATGTAGGATCCCACTCAAAAAAATCACACGCCCAGTTAATTGTACTGCAATATTCATTCAGTCTGTACCGTAGTTTAACACACTGCACTCACACACACCATAGACTAAGTTCTCTGAAGTAAAGATTTGGTTTTAGCACTGATATCTGCTCCTTGTTGTTGTGTATAGTTCTGTACATATATGAACGCATGTTTATGGCACAATGTAAATAAGAATTTTACATTTGAGATCAGCTATCCTGGTAAGTAAATGACTGCGTATAAACAAATCTGTTCACTACCTTCAAATATTTTTATTTGTCATATAATTATATCATATATATATATCCTCACAGATGCATAAAATATATTCTTAGGAAAATTGCCACAGAATGTTGTTGCTTATATTAAGTAAATGGTATATTTGTGTACTATGCTCCACACTTACATACACGAAGCATATTTGTATACATATAGAACTGCCAAATATTTCA
Organism: Tyto alba; assembly: GCF_018691265.1. NCBI lineage: Eukaryota > Metazoa > Chordata > Aves > Strigiformes > Tytonidae > Tyto > Tyto alba. Next base: position 2,146,337 of record NW_024881275.1, on the reverse strand, counting down.
CTTCTGTTACTATAAAACAGGTTGATATTGCTGAAAAAAATACATCCCTCTACTAACTCCCCTAAGTGTTTTTGAGATTGGGTTACCAACATACCTTTCAGAAAATGTGTTTTTATACTGATAAGGCTACATCACGCTAGAACTAAGGATACTATGCAGCTAGGTAGGCTTGCAGCTAAGAACATAGCTTTTATCAATCCAATTAAATCAAGACTTATAAAAGCTGTAGCCTTCACTCCTGTCATTAGCTGCTATCTCACCATGCCAAACGCTCCACCTGAATTCCTACCTGGATGTAACCTGCCATTTCCCCACGTTGTCTTATTTTGGGTATTACCAACTAAATTTTTGGACCAAGTTACCAAACCTTTCCCTTCCCAGATGTCAGATGTAAGCTAGGATGCACCGTGTTCCTTCTTGCGTTTCATCACCAAGCCCCGCAGCAGGGACCAGAGGTCCTGGGATGGACCAATAAAATGAGCCGGAGAAGCGTGCAGGAAAAGGTAAAACGAAACTGTGAAGAACTGGCTTTTTACCATATTGCAAATTTTCTTCTTATCCCCAGTGTGGGCCTTGCTAATCCATAAAAAGAGACAAAAAGTGCACTTACGGGTGGCTTTGAAGACACTTGCTTCAAACTGCATTGATAAGATCAAGAGGCAACTTAGATTCTGAAACTGTGGGAATTTTCAAAATGGAATTTAAATAACTAAAAGAGTAGCAAGGGATGTGAGGTGAATTTCAAAATATTAGCGTTAACAACTTTCTTTTTTTAGACAGGTTCTCTCTGGCAAATAAAGCCGTTAAGTGATTTCAATAGCATCAATATTATACACAAAAATGTGATATCATTAATAACAATGAAAAAGAAAGGAATTCTCACGGGAGATATAAAACCCGTGTGCAACAAGTTATACCCTCACTCTCCTAATCCAGTCTGAGCCATTTAATTTCGTGTTTTTAAAATATATTAAAAGGCTTGCTTTCCCCCCTCCGCCGCCCCCCCTCAAGCCTTTTAAAACGCATTCATAACACTGTTACAAAAGTAGAAAGCAGTATGTTAGCACAGGCTTTGTCTACTGATTATTGAAGGGAAGGATAGCCCCCAATGCCTAAGCTGAAGCTGACCCGATAGATCAAACCCTCGGGGTCTTGAATTTACATTTCATAAGCTTAATATCCTGCCTGATTTATGATTTGCCTTCTTAAACAAAGAAGGTTGTACTTAACAACTTTACTTTTGTGTGGGTAACTGTTGATCTGAAAATGGCACATAAAATGCATTTACATCAGCACTGCTAATAGGCCCATAATGATTCTTTATTATGTTTCAGTGAAAGGCAACTGAGTGACAGGTAACTGATTTTGTAGATCAAATAACTTTCTGCCACCCCCACACAGCTCCCAGCTGCTGCACACTTTATATGCCAATACAAATACAGTTGTAAAGTAGACAAATATATTATAACTACGTTATTAAATGAGACACAACACAGGGTGTTGGAAGAATTTGAGAGCTGTGCAATGCCGTGACTGGGAATTACAAGCACGCGAAATGAAACTCTGAAGGGGTTTCAGTGCAAAAATAGCGCAACCCTTCCTCTGCCACTTTTCTTATATGGGATTTTAGAAATGATTTTGCTCAGGTAATACCTGCTTTTTTTTTTTTTTTTTTTTTTTTTTTTTTCTGAAGAGGGCTGGGGAAGCCTGGAGCACGCTTTCACTCCAGGTATAACAGGTATTTAAAGAAAAGCATTTCGGTATAAAGACTAAGGCGCAAAGCCCCCGATACCGAAGGCTGGTGGTAGCGGCACCATGCCACTGCAACGCGCGCTCGGCTGAAACGCTGCAAAAGCCTCCCGTGTGCCGAATTTTATTTTTACGTGCTACACCGCCAGTAAATAACGATAAGACATCAGAGCCTGTCTGATAATCTTTGACAACAACCCTAACCCTGTCATCGCGGCCACGGGAGATGCCGGCACGTACTCAGCCCTGACCCACCGAGCCTTTTATCTGCGTGTGTACTCTCCACGGACCGAGCAAATAAAGGGCAACCAGTAATTTACACATGAATCAACTTTCTCGGCAGAGCAGGCACCAGAGACATCCCTTTTCTCTGCCGCAGAGAGGAAAAGCATCCAGGTCTGAGCTTGTGTCCCCAGAAATCGCGCGAGCCAGAGAGCGACACGTCGGGAAACGGCGGGTCAGCAGAGGGATGCTCTCCTGGATGCCCGATAAAAAATGGCATCCACAAAGGAGCAGATGAATATTGAGCTTGAAACAGGACTGACAGCGGCAGCGAGCCTTTGTCCTATTCAGAACAGGTAATGTCATACAAACCGAAGTGGAGATACAATCCTGATAGAAGATTATACAAGATACCTGAGCGGGTATCTGTAAGGAATTCAGCCTACATTTTAATAAGGTGCGAATCTCGCAGTGCCTCAGGTTTCATTTCCACTTGCCCGCAGCTGCCTTTTGAGAAGGTAGGTGGATCATCTTGGGCTTACGAGAGGCCAGTGCATTAGCCAGCACTGGTAAAATAATCCACGAACTTCATTCGTGATGAAAATTAGCCCAAAATTTTACAGTGCGAAAGTCAGCTGTAAAGATAATGCGGTGCTTGCTAAGCAAGCCTGTATCTCATTATGAAGAGAAACTTTTATCGGCCCATAGGCACCATCCATACTCTCTTCCCCACGGTTAAAAGAGGTGAAGTAGGGTACAGCACTGCCCTGTTGAACAGCCAAGAGGTCAGAGGCATTTCTGTGGTTTAAGCCATTGCAAGCATCATACTGCTAAAAAACAAAGACAGGTGTTTTCTTGCTAGATTTAGCATTTTTTAAATGTCTGTTTTTGAAAACTTAAGTTTTCATGCATTTCAACATCTTCTCTGCTGCTGCTGAGAGTCTTCTCTGCAGTCTTAAAATGGGAAGGACAAAGCAGACTGGCATTAGTGAAAATCCTGAATTAAATGCCAGAAGCCAGGTCACCCAGCTCTGTGCATTTCTTTCTTAGCATCAGCATATAAGGCCCCTCCACTGGTACCCTCCTTGAAGAAGCCCAAACAAGGCTTTTTGGAGGCAGTGGCTCTTGCTTGCAGCTGATGAAGTATTTCAGAGAGGCACATTTTCCTTTCCGGGGCCATTTTTCACCCCACCACTGATCCAGCTTCCCTAAGCCCCATCCATCATTCTCTTGTCCCTACTTCTGCCACTTGTGCTAACATTTGCTCAGAAGGGCCAGGACAAATCAGAAAGGTGGGGGTGAAACTGCCATCACTGTCTCTCCTTCAGGCAGCTCTTAATAACTGTAGGCACTAAACAAACACATAATAAAGCACAACTATTTAAAACTAAAAAAAAAAAAAAAAAAGTAAAAAAGAAATAAAACTAATGTGACTGATGCCATACCTTCACCTTCTCTAAGCCGAAGTATAAAATAAAACCTGATGTCCTCCTTCTTTATACTCCAGGTAAATTTCCTACTCTTTAAAATTACAGCTTTTTATTGGGGTTATGTCCAGCTTATCTTTTGTTAAACCCCCCAAAAACATATTCGTTAGTGAGAATGCTTACACTACACATTTTTCCTTCCTAATAAACACAAGAATAGAGGCATGGTTAAAGAAATTGATTTTGCATTTCCAGAAGTATTCCATGAGAGTGAGAGCCGTGTACCTGATAGACAAAACAGACCTACTGCATCTGGCTGTTTTAGCGTTTACATTTTAGTACACAGCTTTAAAATAATGATATAGGCGGGATCTGCATTCATTTAAATATAATAGCAATGTAGCTAATATCAGATCTGAGTTTATTAGAGTGGTGCATTTTCTGTGAGTAGGGTTTGACTAGATGCCAGTGATTTTTGAACTATGCAGTGAAGCCAATTAGCTCTAAGAAATAAACTGATACTTCTCTCTAGTGTCATACTAACTGCTACAGTATGAATTATGCTGCTGATAAAGATGTTGCTATGAGCCAAAACATAACTACAAAGACTTAATCAACTTGCAACATTTACATAATCATAATAAGAAATTCAGCTTTGAAAGAGTCGCGTTTATGTTGCTAAATGTGTGTCCTTAATGGACACTGAAAACAAAGGTAAAAATCCAATATAAAACACAGGGGTTTTTTTCATTGACATGAAGTCTCATGCTCTTTCTGTATTTTCCGGGGCCAACAGTTGGCTCACGTCGCTGCTGTTTAAAACCTGTGTAACATCCCTAAAACCATTCTCACCCAATTTGCTAAAGCCAGCACTGCTGCCCTGGCTCACCGACCCGACCGTGGCCACGACATTCCCTTTTCCTCTGGTCCTGCCCAGGAACCCCTGCCCTGCAGATACTCCTCCTGAACGTTACCAACAAAGACCTTTTTCTCGTATTTCACAGCTTCGACCACGCACTCCTCTCTTTGCATCCTTCACCGGCTCCGCTTTCTTGCTCATGTCTAACGTAAGGAAGTTGTTTTCACTTCCAGAGCCCACGGGCTTCGTCTACACTGATAAATTAAACATAACCAGGAACGTTGTTGGGCACCGCATCCAGCTGGCACCAAATGGCCCGCGCATGTCCTTCCCAAGCTAAAATCCCCCCAGCCCCCCAGACAGGGTGATGGCATCTGCTGCCTCTGGGGGCAGCCCCAGGGCCCTCCTCGGGAGCATCCCTGGGCAGGGGGGGGTGAGGAGCGCGAAAGCACAGGCAGTGGGCACCCCAACGCTCAGGGACATTCTCAGGCACTTTGATTTACTAACAACACATGTGTGAGCATCCCGGCTGCTGCCTAGCTGACCCATCTCATTTCATACTCTTGCCTCCGGTCAGCTCATTCAACAGTCCTCCGAGTGTTGAATCGTGCAATATTTTTTATAAACTTTTGCAGACCTATTTGATTGACTTCCTTCAAGTTCTTCAGTAAAGCTCTCCTTTGCTGAAATGCCTGCAAAGATTCAGACTAACCGTTCCTTTTGACAACCACTGTCACACCGTACAACAGGGCTTTGTTCCCATGACTTATTTTTTTTAGATTTCAAAACCTCCGGGGGCTTTGCACAGTGCCTACAGTTACTCGCCTGTAACCCTGACTGCCAAGCCCTCTTTCTCGAAGCAGAACTCGCATCCACGTGGCTTTGCTCTCACCAGAGCTCAGGCGAGTCATCTGTGTGGCTTTAGCATGTTCAGGAAGATCCATCCATGGAGAAACTGATGCCGGGCTGAGAGAGCAGGGCTGCATGACATGTCATACAGAATTAACGTTGAAGGGAGCTGACGAAGCGAGGTCACTCTGAGCACACTGGCCTGTCTCAAGCTGGAAGAATCAGCCTCGCAGGACTCACACTGAAACAGTTTTCAGGGAAGTACCTCCACTGCCAGATGTGTAAGAGGACCACGTCAAGGGTAGGGCAGACGCAGTGCATGTACCACGGCTGAGGTGGACCAGGTGTCATGAAGCTCTGCCTAACATCCAGTGGTTGCCCTTAACAGGGCCACCTGAAAACTGATGGGAAAACACGGTCGCCAAGTTTCCACCATCAACGCATCACTGTTGATGGTGGAAACCTGCTTCGGTGGCTTGCACCCTTTGACAGTCCTGTCAAGAAATCCTTTTGGCAGGCACCTGCAGAAGCTCTGAACTTGTCCCCAGCAAGGATGGACAACAGAAACAGAAAGGAGGTTGACTTTTTGTGTTCACAACCACAAAAGATTAAATACTGATACTGTCTCTCCTGACATGCACACCTGCAGAGGTCAAAGCCAGTGCAAGGTGTCCCTTGCCCCTATCCCATCATACATTCCTATAGGTTTACCTTCCCATCCTTTGAATCTATGTTCTTGATTTGCCTTCACTCGCCTTGACTAGTTGAAGGGAAGCTTGTACCCTGCCTTTTCTCCTTCTGCAGAAAAGCAGAGCCTGCCCCAGATACCCCAGGTCCCCAGTGGGAAGAGAGAGGTCCATCACATTTCTCCTGAACAGATCAGTCACCTCCTCAGCAAACCTGATTTGACTGATGATTATCTGGGACTTTTGAGCAGAGCGTTGTCTTAGCTCATGTTCCAAATTCCCTCGTTAGCTTTATTAAGTTTCTTCTGTAGCTAGAAGATGGCCAACTTTTCTCCCAGAGTCTAGTTGTAGCAAAGCAAATACCTCTTGCCCCTGTTGAGGTGCTAAAACACTAATACTCTTTCCCATGTAGAATACACTAAAGTCGTATTCTGAGTACAAGCAATGTAGTCCTATCTTCTCTTCATGCTTAATTAAAAGCCAGCAGTGGACTGAATTAACTCTGTTTGCAAGGGAACCAGACCATGAACTTCAAAACGGACGGGCAATGAGATGGCACCTGAATTAACATCGTTAAAAAACAGAGCAGATGAACGCTGCCCGTGAAACCCGGCAGCTTCCCGAATCAGACAGTCCTCAAATAAAATACATTTAGGTGTAAAAGTAAGAACACAGGTGCACGTAACCTGACCTCTGAACAGGCTTGGGGAAAGCCAGAGGACCTCGCCACCACCCTGCCCAGAGCTCCCGAGCTCCCCAGGCAGAGCTCAACTCATGGACCAGCCCCACTGACGCAACCGCTCGTTGGACGAGCCCTGCGCAGACAAACGGACAAGAGTTATTCTGAGCTGCCTTCTGAGGCTGAAGAGACCTGGCTGCAACAGTCGGAAACTCGGCTGCGGCAGAAGGCTGACTCAATCATTTGAATTATAACGCCACCTCTCCGACTCCTAGCTGGCTATGGTCTGATTCAGCAGCTGCTGGAAGGGATCCACGCTCAGTTAGACAATTTGCAAACCGGAAGGAAAAAGGACAGGACCAGGAGGAAACAATAAAGCAGAACGCAATTCATAATTCGAGTGGGCTAATTCACACCTTTAATACCCCAAGTAATGCTGCGTCCCCTGGAAGGAGTAACTTGAAGCGGGACCGGGGTCAATAAACTGTTTGCAGGAGACCTTTAGCACAACTGTACTGACAAATTTGCCGATAAAGACTTCTGTTCTTTCTTTGATTTAATTCTGTCGATAATTTTGTTTCTTCATTCACCTTTTCTACTCTGCCTTTCCAGCTGTGCTGGGCCTGAGGGCAGTCATATATATCTATATCTATATAAAATGTTTATATATGTAATGTTTTATATTAAGACAATATAAAAAATATATATATATTAAGACAATATAAATATATATATAAAAGTTAAAAAATAAGGAAATAGCAGCTAGATATGTGTAAATAATATTTAAAATAATATATATCTCTCTCTCTCAAATATAGATCTAATTTTTCCCCCTCAAGCTGACAGGACCACTGCGATTTGGAATGCGTAAGGTGCCCCTACACCGCTGCAGTTACCGCAATCTGCTCAGGGTCACTTCTGCAGCGTGCACAGACCCTCCTTCCATCTGCTGAGCCAAAGAGCCGGGACCCTTCCTCACACGGGTCTCCTACATGGCAATGCTGCGTCAATTTGAGAGATGTAGTGGAGCAGAAAACATACAACGGGACCAACAGCAGTTGGTGGCTCTCCCAGGAAAAAAAAAAAACAAAGCCTGCAGAAATGGTGTGTGCAAATACCATGTTGGAGAAGAGATGTATTTTTGCATGTCAGGAATAACACGGTCATCACGCAGAAATACTTGCAGATGTGCCAAGCTGGATATGTTTCTCTTTTTAATAAGGATTACCAATCTACTTAAAGAATGTGTCTCAGGCTAGGTATTTAAATGAATGATTTGGAACCTTGCTGGGATTCATGGAATTCGATTAAGGGCATTTTCCCATCACTCAGGTAAGTATTTTTATTAATCTGCGACCTGCCACCAAGAAGAAACGTGAAAAAGTGAGTTGCTCAACTTTTACCCACTGAAAGTGTTTACACGTGTCTCCCTCACAGGCATCATCTCTCCCCCCTGTACACACAGCAGACAAACTGTGCAAAACAAAAACATTTAACTGTTAATAACATACAGTTGGAGAATGATTTAAACCCCTGTTAAATATTGTTGTAAGGTAGACAAAGTTATTTTTAGGACAAGAGCAGCTAGAGGTTTAGTTAAAATTAGTTTAAAGTGCAAAATATTTGCATTTAATTTGATTTAGATAGTAGCTGAAAACACCTCATTAGAAAAAAAAAAATGTCTGTTTGTAAGACTCACTGTAAAAATGGTAATGTCTGTTCCTTTATTGGGGTGCACTCCAGGCTTCAAACAAAATTTCAGACATACTTTGCACTTTCTTCATTATTCCCTGCAACTTTTTTTTTTTTTTCTGTAATACAGAGTACATTTTATTAAAATGAAATTTATATTTTAGGAGCAGAGAGATTTGAAATAATAACGTTTAAGGGGCTCCTTAGACAGTATTACTCGTTTGACACTGAAGGTTTTGTTTTGGTACACAGAATGTAAAACCATTTCCTCAAGATATTTTGTGTTCAGCATAAAATATTAAAAATGTCTCATTTCCAAGAGATCTGGTGGGAGTTCATGACAGATGTGTTATATCTTTTTTTTTTTTTTTTTTTTTTTTGAAATTTTTTTGCAGCGTTATTGCGTCTAATTAGCCCTGATGATTTACCCATGACAGTATGAACTTCTTGAGAGGAAAGAAAAAGTGGAGCACAGTCTTTGGCGCAAAGAACAATCACGTTTTTGGGGGAGACAGGAGGGAGCGAAAGCACCGGCTCGAGGTGGTTTGTAACGAATGCCCACGAGCAGCCCGGGGAGTTTTCACTTATTTATGCACCGCCATATGATCCATCTTTCTGCCTTCAGCGCTACAAACCGGCCTCGGTGCAGCGTGCTCTCCAGGCGCCGGCTTAGCAGTCGTGTGGCGGGTCCTTATCTGCGCCTGACGGCCGGTGGCAGGGGACCAGCTGCCACGGGAGTGGGCTAGGGGTGATGCTGAAAGCCTGCCGCGGGCGAGGGGAGACATCCCTCTCACGCCCACCCCCTCTCCGGGCCGCCCGCTCGAGATTATGGGCACCGAAACGGGAACCGTGGCGAAAAAAAAAAAAAAAAAAACAAAAAACAAGTTTATTTTCGCCGGCAGGGCTTCCCCCCTCTTCGGGCCCCGTGCAAAAACACCTTGTTGGAAGCTCCTCAGAAGACGGGGAGGTTATCAAAGGGGGGTCCCCCCGCAGACGCGGCCAGCGGGACCCGCCGAGGAGGAGGTGGTGGCCAGGCGGCCACCGGGGAAGCCGAGCGGACGAAGGCCGGCGCTGGCCGGGGAGGGGGATGCCGAAAACCGTTTGCACTGAAGACGGGGGGGGTGTGGAAAAACGCGCGCCGTTAAAGACTTTTAAAGTTTCAATTAAAACATCGCCGGTGTTTTTCTTCCACCTGACTGTAGCCCCATATGGCAAGGTCAGCCCTTTCAGTGAACAAACAGCTCAGTCGCCTCCAGTGTAGCTGTTATCTGCCTCAACAAGGGGAGACATTTGGCACAGCCTAAAGCTGGGGCATGAACCCTGGCTAAGCTTAAGACATTTATCTGACAGCATCAGCTGACACTCCACAAACACATTTGCTCTCCATGACCCCAGAGCATTCGTGATTAATCAAAAATGTATCTTGGATCTTGAGAACGAGCTACAAGCAGGCACACAAAAAAAGAATATGCTCTCGATCTCACTTATCGACTCCAGAGGTATATTGAATTTAGAAATAGCAAATAGAATAAAATGATCAATACGTTCTCACTTGTCCATGGAAGAGCAAACTTTATCCCTCCAGCAACAAACATTGATCATGTAAATGTTTTTGGAGCTGCTTTCAAGTAAAGAAAGCCAAGGTACCGGGATTTTTGGGGAGGGGTATTAGATGGAAAAGTCGCCGGCGTATGTGTGCTGGCACTTGGTTGGGAAGTATGCAAAAAGCATTTAAATCCGCGGAGTGCAGCAATGCACCTGAACCACCTCCACCACTGCGGCCGTTTCCACCAGTACATATTGCTAACATCCAGTTTGGGAAACACTGTGCCAAGTGATCTTAATAAAACATTATAGGGGGGACTTTAAAACTTAATGAAGGCACATAATCTGCTTCAGAGAAAACTCCCTGCCTTAATTTGAATGAGACACAGTTATAACATATCCCCTATGCACTGTTTACAATTTATAATTTATGTCTCAGTTCAAATACACTACTTTCTGCAGTCATCTGCTAAGTGATATGATTAGCATTTGAATATTGTAATATTCTACTTCTCGATACTCAGAGTAATATGATGCAGTGCATTTGTATTTTAATACTTTTTTTATTCACTAATAAGCATACCAAGCTCTAATTAGTTGTGAAGAAAGAAATCACATGCCCCACCCAGTCTAATTTGAAAATGGTTATATCTCTGTGAAAACTCTCCACCATTTCACTTATTAAATCCCACTCTTTTCTGGTTACCTACTGCTCAGGCTACAAGTCGTTTGTGCTCATACAGCACCATCACTGCACTATAGCAAACCTACTGTATGTGCTCCGGTCCCTGTTGGCACGGCAAACAAACTTTCATTGCATGTGCTCTCTATAAAATGGTGGTACTAATTAGAAGATATAAACTCATGCTGAGACATGATATGAATTGGCTTTATGCATCTACTAAGCTCACAGCAGTATTAGATTTATACTGTTGATGCCCTCAACTAATATTCAACTAGAAACTTACAATTTTTTAAATCTGCAGAAAAATGAAACAAAAGTGATGGTGCCTCATTAATGCAATTCGCGGAACCTCAGTAATCCACACTCCACTAATCTCCACATTCATAAGCAGCGCGTAGAAAAAAAAATATTTTAAAAAAATTTTTAAAATTTTTATTTTTTTTTTTCCCAGCAAAGTCTGAGAAGCAGAATGGCGTAGGGAAAAGTCATGCTGGTTTTACCCAGTGTCCAAACACCACTGTTCCATGGGCGGACCTCAAGGTGCGCGGCAGCAGGCGAGCAAGCATCACCCCAACTTACAGAGGAGCACCCTGGGGCGCAGAGCTCCCCGCAGCCTGGGAGTGGTTATTAGCATGTGGTGGTCAACCACGCAACCTGCACTGCTACCACTGAAAGCATCATGCTATGTTTACTTTAAAAAAGGAAAAAATAAATTAATTAAAAAAAAAAAAAAAAAAAAGAGGGATTTGCTTGTCTGCAAGGACTGGGAAGTTACTTGTGTGCCCCAACTTCAGCCTGACCTAAGACATTGCGTGTGTGCAAGTTCATGACGGCGCCGTTCGAACTCCTGCAACATGAGCTGTGGGCACTAGACATCACAGCTGTGTGTTTTGACATCCATGGTGAAAATGAGCAGAAAATCTGACTGTTCCATATCAAGAAGTATTTTTACTAGTGCTAATGCGCCTTAAATACCTTGTTCCACAGATGAGTGGCCTGGCACCTGCTGCATGAGAAATAGCCAATTACTGTTCAGTGTCTCTAATTTTCTGATTCAATTAGCATGCTTCAGAGCTTTCCAGTTTAATTGCAAACTACTTCACAGTTAGCTCTCTGATTAATCATTGCCCATCTGCAAGCCATCGCAAAACTTGGTGGAACAAATCTGTGTACTTTGGAATGCTGGGAGCTTAGCAAATCAAACTTGTTTTGGTATATAAAGCTTTAATTTTGTTTGCCCTTTTCAGCTGCACTTGTAAGAAGCTCTGTACTGATTAAACAGGAAGTCCAGACAATAATATGCTACATTATGCATATAATTACTGTAAATACAGGCGAGACTGTAGAAACATCACTTAAGGTTAGGTGCTAACATGTATGGAGTAGGGGGTGAAGAAAACACATTTGGAATCAATTTCTCCCCCATTGCGACAGAAAGGAGGAATTAGAAGGGGGGAGGGGGGGGAAGAGGTATGAGATGGTGATGCAATTCCAGCACCCGTGACTCTGGAGGTATTTCTGTGACATTACGCTTGATGTACAGTCGCCACACACTGTTTCTGATTTCCTTTGTAAAGGGAGCTGTTAACTTCCCAAAACATAAAAAGTTGCTGTACTCTGTTGATTAAATACCATACCTATGCTTTTCTGTACATTTCTGGCTTAAAGCAGAATACTGACTGTTGGGTAGGAGCGTAAGACTGCCCAGCTGTCATGGAGCTGTTACTTTTCCCATATTTTACTAGTCTAATGATAATAATATCTACTGAACTGACACAGATTTGCTATTTTAAAACTCTCTTATTCAGGTGCACATAAACTACCTGTCTGGAAGGCTTGATTACAAATGTAATAGCGTATCACACAGCAGGAAATTAGTATTGTGTTCAGAATTAAGTATTTTGCACAGACAAGAGTCTAAACATAATTGAAGCTTACAGATATGAAAATTTCACTTAAATTCCCTGCAAGATTTCAGCCTGCATTAAGCTCACTGTATATGACGGAGGCATCAGTCCTGCAGGCTGATATACATCCCTGACCTGTGTTAAATTCAGTGAGGTGCAGTGGTGCCCAGCGTCCTGTGGCATCATGCTTTAAGTACTTTCCTGAGCTACGGTCATGTTGAACATTTTATGTTTCCAAATCCCATTACTTAAGAACTTGTTAACCCCCATCATAATTTTAATAACTGCAGCTTAATAAGAGAAATACTATTACCGTGAGGAAAAAAAGCTGAATCATCTCACTAACTTCCTAGTCATCAAATAAGATTCAAACACTGCAAAACTGTGATAACAATGCTCAGATGATACCTAGTGACATCACCAGAAAGCAGCACCTCCCGCATCCTGACAGAAACAAAGGCCATATTATTGACACAAGGATGAATAATTAGCTAAAGCTGCATTATTGATCGTCAAGACGCTGTCACCACACCAAAGGTGGAATTTGGACTTCTTCTTCAGGGTCCCCTGATCCTGGTAAGAGTTCCCATTAAAATCCATGTTGGTGATCACCAGTGGTGGTTTCCAGGATCTCCTCCCGACCCCGAGGAGCGGTGCTCGGCCGGGGTCCGTCCCTGCCACAGACACTGCCCTGCCGCCCGCCTGGCCTAATGCAAAACCTGACAAAAAATGGTCAGAAATTCCCAAGGTAGGCATTGCCACCCCAAAAAAGCACGTTTGCAAACATGCCTGAGTGCAGATGGCTACCTCTGCCACTGCAGACACAGACCAGGTCTCTGCAGGGCTTTATGTTGCTTCTACAGTTTTCCCAACATTTTTCTATAGTAGGTGAGGTATATGTATCATCTTCCAAGAATAACCTATGCTACTTCTCCATGATGAACAACAGACATTGCAAATATGAGGCAAAAAGTGCTGTGACACGCCAGCCCCTGTTCAGTATTTGTGTGCATGTAGACATACATGCAGTACGCTTGAGTAGGGATATTTTTTCTGTAGTATATACAGTCAAATTACAGATTTAAAATACTTATTTTAAAACCTGCTGAGGAACATGCTTCTACTCTGGGATAAAAGAGCTGAGCTTTGTTCATCTGTGAAGAAAAAAAAGTTTTAGGAGTTCCACATGTTGTTTTATTTTGTGTTTCTGAAGTCACTGCAGCCTGTTATTATCTTTGTAACTGAATCACGAGGTTATCAAAATAGCCTCCTCTATTTTGACCAGTTCTGCTCATGATCACAGAAATCAGAAAACAAAGGCAAAAAAATACGAAGTTTTTAACACATTTCCGCGAGAATATCTCCTAAATCTGTATGGCATTGCTTAAAGTTTTAGCCCCACATTGCCCACTAATGTCCAGGCAGGTCATGCAGCTAAGGCCCTGATAATTTACTCCATTTAGGGGTTACATCCTCAGCTCAGCGTGTAGGGACCTGTGTTAGGGGCTCTGTGCCCAGGCTACCCCGCCACTCCGGGATGCAGGACTCTGTTATTCCCACCATTTCCCCGGACAGCTTACTCGTGTTTGAACCCAGTTCACAATTGCCTTCCTGGGCTGAGCTGGTTTCCCACTTTATTCTGAATAAGAAGAAGCCAAAGCGATGTTAAAGTGCTTTAATGCCTCCAAAATCAGCTCCAGAAAAACCCCACCCTGGCACAGAAACTTGAGCAACACCATTTCCTGGGCCGTCTTGTGTGGAGGCTGAGCAAAGGTTGTATGACACAGGGGTCTGGGATAAACCAGGGGACACGGCCGTAAATTGGGTGCCCCGGGGCTGTCTGAGTTATAGCTGATCCCGGGAAGCTTTGCTGGGGTGCAAACCCCCAACCTGCAGACCCCCAGCTCTGCTGCTCAGCCTCGGCCCTCGATAGGAACATTTCCCAGCAAAACAGAGGATTTTCTCAGCGTAGCTTCTCTGGTTGCTTGCTCGGATATGCAGCACGATCAACTTAAAAAAAAAAAAAAAAAATTTACCTTGTTTTGGAACCATAGCATTCAAAAAAATACACAGCTATTACAAAAAAAAAAGCATTACTTTCACTTCACAGAGGGAGATTATGAAAATAACCGTGGCTGTCTCACTACTGTAGGGATGATGAACTTGCATCAGGTGCCAGAGTCGGCACACAGCTCTGTTTTCAATGGCAAACACCTCTACAACCTCGCGGTCCCACCGGTGTCACCGCTCCGAGGGGGGCTGGGGGGGAGTGGGGAGCAAAACAGTGCCTGCCCAGGAAAGAACACTCTGGCATCATTTATGGGAAAAAAGACCTTCGCCTCTGTGTTTGTAGGGTCCTGCTACGAGTCGCATCACGTCAAGTCGCCGCTGGTTTCCACACCCACCCGTGAACCCGATACAAGACCTCCACTGTACTTGCTGACATCTCTTTTCCTTCCTACTGCATTCCTGAAGGTGACTTGCAACCACTAAGAATATTTATTCCCCTTCGTTCTGGCTCTTTTAAACTTTTCCTATGGTACCATGTAAGGTTTTGTTGTTTTGACTTTTTTTTTTTTTAATACAAGTTCAACAGTTTATAAAAATTGGTCTTTTTTATACAAGCCTTGGAAAAAAATATGCAGCATTGTTGGATTTCCTGGTTGATTTAGTTTGCTCTCTTCAGGAAATGTCCTAAAGCTGAAACTTTTAAATTTCTCTCTGTTTTGAATTGAAAAGGGTTAGAAAATCTGCAAAAACAAGTGTGTGTGTGTGTGTGAACACACTACTATTCTTACATTCTTTTAAAGTATTTTTATTTTCCTCTTTAAGAAAAGATGGAATTTAAAATGCCAGGAGTGGAGGGGGGTCTCGTGTCCCTTTTTCACTACCCCTGCCTGCACATATTTAGTCTCTGCTTCTGATGGGGAAGAAAGCTAAAATATTATTTTTTATTAGTTACTTTAACTTCAAAAAGCTTCAAGCTATGAGGAAGAGCAATTTTTACATATGAAGATTTATCTTTCCTTACTTCTTAATTTTCAGAAAACATTCCTCATCTGTCTACTGGGTCTTTTAAAAACGACAGGATAGAGACACACATCAGCACTTCTGGGGTGCGGAACTGGAAAACAAGGAAAGCTTTATTCTGAAACATTGCTTTGGTGTTGACTTAAAAAACATTGAAAACTGTGAAAAAGACCTAAAAAGTTGCAAGTGTCAGGGATGGGCAGGTCGCTGTCCTAAATAAGCAGCTCGAGCAATTTGGAAGACGTTAATTATTCAGAAACTACGTGACTTGAAGAGTAACTACACGGGTACCTCGCCAGCGACGAGACTCCCATTAACAAGTTTACCAAGAAATTTTAGACTTCATTAGTAGTTATTCCCAAAAGGCGACGGCCCACCGAGACTCCGGCGGGATAGAGTAACCTGCGCGCTGTCAGGCATCTGTAGTTAAAGTGAGGCACCAATTACTGATCCTGCCTCCACCAGGTTTCTGCTGAGCTCCACACAGGGCCTGTTTTCTTGTATTTTGACCCAAGCAGAACACGGAAACTTAGTCTGCTTTGTTCCTTGTCGGGCAGGAGCAAAGTAACAAACGAGGGAAAAAAAAATGAAATAAAATTGGAAAATACCCACAGCTGACTTGGCAACGGTAAAACATAAACACAAACTCTCCTTCCCATACTATCACAGGCACTGAGTTATTGCTGTGCTAGTACATACCTGTTAAATATTTATACAGCTCAAGTGAAAATACACTTCACTCAACAGCTTGCACCCTGCTGTACGCACTTTTAGCAGAGACACTTGAGCGACCAGTCCCAGCACAGAGCAAAGCAGAGGATCGGAGTGGTTTTAAGTCAGGAACCAAAAGGCAACTCTTTGCTCAGGTGTTTCATTTAACTGTGAGTAAAAATTAGCATTCTAGCCAGTAACACTTTGCCCTACCTCTGGTAAACTCATCCAGTCCCTGGCTGGGAATGCAGAGTACATTCTGCAAGGGAGGACTGATTTGTTTCACCAGGTATCACAGAGAGGCATGATTCTCATGTGAGAGGAGAATACTCTCTTAAAAAGAGAGTAATTATGCTAGGTAAGCAAAATCATAATCCATATGGAATGAGGGGGATAAATAAGTGGTGGGGCACACCTGAGGACAGTCTGGGTCCGTGATACCGCTGCAAGTTCAGGGTACTCACTGCTTGGAGCTCCCCTTCCTCCCCGCACCCCCCCCCCCCCCAAAAAAAAAAAAAACCCGCAGAATAAATAGAAAAAAAAAGTCACCCTGCATTTGTCTGGAACTGGGACAACACTGAATATCCTTGTTTATGCATGTGTATATAACTTTTCACTGAATTTTTATTCTTTTTAGTAGCCACAGAGCCATTAAATTTAGTTTAAATAATTACTTCAAATCAATCATTTTGCATTAACATCAACATAAACTCAATATATTAAAATAAACTTGAAAATCAGCTGTTGGGCATATCCCAGAGGTGGTTTAATACATCCATCCATATATGTATGTAGATGATTATGAATATCCTGCTGCTTTGAAAACGACCTGCTATGTTATTTCACCACAATTTGCATTGTTATAATAGGTTATTGACTGATTTTAGGTTTAAGGGACTAAGGTAGTATTCGGTAATGACTCTGTGCTACAAGTTTATTGCAAGTGCCCAAGGTTCATTCACCCCAAGCAATTCAGTCAATAACCAATTTTTATACTTCTATCTCCTTCAAAATTCCAAACCAATAATCCCTGGCTTCTTTTTTTTAATTATTTCAGTATCAGACTAACATTTCCCATGGAAATCAATATGGGTGAGATCCATTAGCCAAAAATCTGCAGCACTGCAATGCAAACATATTAAAAATATTGATCTTGCAGGCTACTGATGTTTTGATTGACTTTAATGTTTGTAAGCAGCAATAACAGAATTTCAATGACTGAAACAAACTTTTGATTAAAATTATAGATTTTTAAATTTTTTTCTATTTTACTGTTTCAAAGGGTATCGCATGGTTTACTTGTTTGCCGTAAATGATCATAGTAGTAAATACTTATTCAGTTTCTCATTTGTAAATATTAAGGTCTGCCACAGGTTATAACATCTTCAAACATACTTTCAATCATTTCTGATGTTTCAGTTCCACTACATCAGATGTGTAACACCACCACGGGCAGGGCCAGGTGTATTTTTGCAGTATTTTCCATTCTGGATCCCCGCAGCTCGTGCGTTCCTGTTACCAGCAGTGGCAGGAATTTGATCTCACTCCTCTCTTTTTTATCACTTTCCAATAAACTTCAGCTGATCTTTTCATAGCAGCTGGCCAAGATTTTGCTAAAGCCATCTTCTTAATGTGGTTCCTCCTTCCAAAATAAACATCTCAGCTAAAATAAAGAGATCTTGTACACTCTGGGTCTTTCTGGCTTGGGGATGCATATGCCTTCGTTGTCAGACAGCCTGAACGTCCCACCACCTGGATCACATTTGCTACCAGAGGAGAGAAGTGACAACCCTGTTTTAGGGATGGGGAAGCAAAACATGGAGAAACTTGGGGGGGGACCTTCAGACAACCTCGCTCCCACCCAGGTCTGGAAGGCTACGGTGCGGTACCGCCAAAGGATGAGAAGGTTTGTCCCAGGAGGCACCAGTCCTGATGGCGAGTGTGGGCTGTCCAAATGGTTGTTTGCTGTGGGTGACACACGTGGTGGTGGTTGGCTCTCGTGAGCTTCGGGCGACTGCAAGACCTCTCTTTGCCTGGGGGTGTGGAAAGGCAGGGGAAGCTACATATGCCTATGTGGAAAGTAGAAATGAAATGGACCACCACTGTGAGGTGACACCAGAGATGGGAGGTAGAAATGAAATGGACCACCACTGTGAGGTGACACCAGAGATGGGTGCATGTCACCTCTGTCCCCAAAAGTCTGTACTGGCATATGAAACCTGCTGAACTGCCTAGACATCTCCATCACACCGTACTCATACAGGCAGAGCATGTATATAGACCTGAGTCTGGTCTATATACAAGCACTGGACAGCAAAGCTATAGCTTTATCATTCTGGTGCCTGGCAGAGGGATATGCCACCTGAGGCTTCTTCCAGGCTTGCATTTCCATGACTCAATATTATAACAGCTTAAGATACATCCCCTTGGTCAGACTGTATTTCCTCCTGACCTTCCTCATTCAAGAAGGTTTGCTGTCTTTGTGCTTTTTACACGACAGCCTTACGTTACATACATCTCAGGATTCATCCGGGATGACAGCAGTGGGCAGGCAGCTCTAGGGAAAATAAAAAAAGTCCATGCAGATGGACTACATGAATGGTTCTTCTATTTTTGGGTTGGTTTAATCACAACCATCTTCCTGCTGACATCCAACGCACCAGCTCCACTGCCCAACCTGGTCCACATGGACAGCAGAGAAAAAATTACCCAGAGCAGGAATAACTAAGGGATAAGGCATGCTGAGACACCTGAACCGTGCAATTATGCAAAAGAAATGTGATACCTGTGCAGCATTTACCACAACATCCACCACTGAGGTACAGCTCCAGGACCAAAATCCTCTTTCAACAACACCACACCCCTCTGGAAAAGCCCTGGAGACCAGACCTGGAGACCTGGACCCTTGCTCCTACATCTCCCACCCAGATGCAGGCTGTGGAGCACCAACCCCATGTCTCCAGTTCCACTGTCCTGGTGGGGCTCTGCAGCCCCGTTATGCCTTGATGTTTCTTATTCTTGATTGCCCACTTTGAGATGTTTAAACAGAGCAAGCAGACTAGCTCTATCAATAAGCTGCGAGAACGTATTTAAGAAGGGACGTGGTGACGGGCAGTCGGACTTGGGAGGAGAAGTTGCTGCAGCTGCATGAACACCAAGGTCAGTGGAGGAACGGAGGAAGAAAGGAGGGGGGAGGTGTGTCAGAGCACAGACTCCCCTGTATCCTGTGGGGAGATGGCAGGGCAGCCCCCCCATGCCACCCATGGAGAGCTACGGTGGAGCAGACACTGATTTATGGCCTGTGGCTTCTGCCTGATTGATCAAGGTGCTGTGCCTGAAGAAGGCCGGGGTCTCATGGGAAAAGGCAGCCCTGCTGCTGTAATTCAGCGCTGGGAGGATTGCAGCATGCGGGGGAGTCCCACGCCGGAGCAGCTCGGGAAGGGCTGCAGCCGTGGGAGGGAATCCAGTCGGAGGAAGTTAGTGACCCATGACGGAGCAGTGTGGGGAACGCTGCGGCCCGTGGGAGGAATTAATGTCAGAGAAAGTTTGTGGAGGACTGTCTGCTGTGAGAGGGGGACCACGATGGAGCAGGGGGAACAAGTTCCGGACACTCCCCTCACCGAAGATGAAGAAAGCGGCAGCGCTGACTGCACCCCCCATTCCCTGCCCCTGCGCCACTGGGGGAGGAGGTAGAGATATCGGGAGCAGAGCTGAGCCCGGGAAGAAGGGAGGGGTGGGGGGAAGGTGTGCTCAAGATGTGGCAATGCTTCTCACTGTCCTACTCTGTTATGTGTTGTTAGTGTCTGTAATAAATGTATGTTCTTTTTTTTTTTCTTCCCCTAACGAGTCTGCCTTTTGCTCGTGATCATAAAGGGGAATTTTTCCCCCTCCCAGTCCTATCTCGAACCCCAAGCCTGGCTCTCTGTCCCTTCTCATTGCCGGAGAGACACATTGCATTGTGGTTGGCTGCCAACCAGGCTCAAACCATGACAATGTGGCAAGAGGACAGACAACCTCAGGTCTGCTGTGTATCTAGAAGACCTGATCTAACCGAAGGATCTCTTCTCCCACTGCAGGATGTTAAGAAATGTTCTGCATGTTTGTTGTCAAATGCCTACAGCAGACAGTGCTTTTGTCTGCTGGTGCACCTTGAGATCTTGGGAGTGATCAGGAAACAAATCTGCCTCTAAATAAGGACTGTTCTGGAGCAAGGGCAGACAATTTCACAAGCCAGGCAGGGAGCCCTCCTGCAGACAAGGAGCTGGAGGGTGGAGAAGTTCAGCACTGACCATAACCATGACCATGATTAGAGACCGTCCAACTTTGAGTCTTCATCCATCTTAAGATTAAAACCAAAAAGACGAACCACAAAGACCAATAAACTAAGAACAGTGGACAATTATGAATCTATCTACAAAAAGGAATGAAACTGGTGAATATCAAAGGGATTGGTAACATTGAAAATGGTAATCTCCTGTGTCTGTACAGTAAACAACTATGCATCAGTTTATCATCCTAGAAATCGAAATACCTTGTTCTCCAAACACTCGCAGAACAGGCAGTCTCAGTACAAGCTTTTTTATGTACCCTGACAATATGTCTACACATGCTCTGAAAACTGCTCCAGGCTGGGGAGTGTATTTCAGGGCTCCAGCAGATGAGCTTCCCGCAGATTCAGCTGCAGGGGTTTGAAGCGCTGCTGCTCTCTGCTGCTTGTCCTGCCCCTCTGCTAGAACGACAGCCCCCGAGGCAGAATTAGCAGAAATGAATGTACCCAGCATGCTAGCTCAAATGCACCTTTTTTTTTTTTTTTTTTTTTTTTTTTTGCAGTTTAAGGTTGTCATCCTGCAAGAACTCGTGTACCCCCCCTGTATCCTTTGGTAAAGAGGAGGTGGTTGACAAAGGGATGGGCAAGGGCTGAGGCAGTTAAACAGCCACCCGTCTATCTCCATATCCACTCACAGCCAAGACTATGAGTTGTGAAGTCAGGTACTTGCCCACTGAAACACATTAATTTCATATTTCATATATAATTTTGCACAACACTAGACAGAAGTAGCCCTGGCTCTGCTGCGGGCTGACCACTGGAGACAGAAGTGAAAAGCTCTGCATCTCATCAGCCATGCTCCAAGCCCCTGACACGGTTTCTTAATTCCAAGTATCGCCTGGGATAGAGTACAAAATATTCACACCATTCATTTATTTGCATATTCATCTTGTCTATCACAACAAAGAGACAAATTTAGAATGTTTTTTGTAAGATTTGTCTTCAGTGTCTAGCTGCATAATGTAATTGCTAGTGAGTTACTACTTGCATGAAACAGCCTATTACCCAGTGAAGCAGACTGCCCTCATTTCACAGCGTGGACATGCACGGTGCTGTCCCTCTCCTCGCTGCCCAGCCGAGTTCAGGACACCCTGGCAGACCTGGGTGAGGAGATCTGCACGCTGGCTCCTGCTTGTGCAGTGCACCCTGACCGAGCAGCCTGCTCACTCCCTGTCTCCAGCTCTGGCTAATGCATTTCTGCCTCCAACAGCTTCTCAAAATTCACAGAGTAGCAATGAGGATGACTTAAAAACTGTGAGATTAAAAAAATAATTTGAAGGGTTTGTGTTGCTGATGTTAGCTGAAAAATTTTCAAGCTTTTTTTCCCACACAGCTAGATGGGCAAGAAATTAAAAAGCGCAAGCCAGCAATTGATCACTTCACTGCAGCATCTGTAAATAAAAGACAGACCACCACCAACTCACTATAAAGCCATAAATGAGAAGGAAATACTTGTTAGCATCTGGTATTTGCAATAACATACATGGTGTAAAGTACTCCTTCGCTGTCGGTGTGACAACTTGCTGATGTCCTGAGATGACCCTACCGTCTTGATATGTAAACAACAGATACTGCTATCAATACCTAATACCATCTTCCATGATCCTGAAACTGAATTAGATCAAGAGACAATGAGGTATAACATATAGAAAAAGTAATGTATCTGGAATTTGCAAGCACGGGTTTGAGTAATGGCTCTACCAATCCTTGCCAAGTGCCACTTCTAAGAAATTAGTGACATCGTTGGTGGACCAACTCCTCTTGCCACCAGATCCTATAACGCCAACTCTTCCACTTGATTGTGCCAAATGAACTGAGCTTGAAAAGACACCTAAATGGTAGTACTTAAAAGGTCTGTGACTTTTTCTAAAATATTCTGCAACTCCACAGCAGAGCAGAGACTGTGTGCTGGTCCCATGCAGCAAGCCAGCCTGCATGCCATCAGCCTTCCAATCACGGCATTAAACCCCGTAAATTGGTCTGGTTTATTATCTCAGGCTTATTAAAGTGCCTTTAACTGCCTACTTTTATGTACGAGACTGACATCTGCCCCTGGGCAAGAACAAAACTCAAAGCAACCCAAACTGCTGCTGTCCTTGCTTGAGCCACTGCATGAGAAACTTGTACCCTGCTACCAAGGCAAATTACACAGGACACCCCAAAAAAGCAGAGAGAGATGTGCTGAAGACCTCTGTGACAGCACAATTTTGGTGAAGCTTCAGCTAAAGAACAGAGCAGTCGTGGAATTAATGGTCAAACCCAACAAGGTGCTGGGCATCTCCTAAAAACTTGTGATCCTTGTGTCTCAGTGATACCAATAGTGATGGAAACTTTGGGTGCTCAGAAGTTTCTGGACCAATTCATTAAATCATATGTGGCTGACTGAAGGATGCATATTTTGAATTAGCAAAGCAACCTACACAAACCCCATAGGGCCAAAATGCCTTCTCTTATTTAATCTTAAAAAAAAGAGGCCCCCTTTCCTGAGTGAATTAAAATGTCACCATGTGTACTGAGTATCGCATCAGTCTATAATGCAAAGAATGAATTATAGATTCAGAAATTCTTAAATGATCTTCAGGGTTTCAGGATTTTTTTTTTTTTCTTTGCAGTTATTTATGCTGGGCTTTCACAGCAAGCCTCAAAGACTGAAATAGGAAAGGAATTTAAAACATAAAAACATAACATAAAAAAGGTTATGACACAAACATGATAAAAAAACCCCAAACAACTTTTTGGCACTAAAGCATATGCTCTGCCCCCTGCAGTTATAAGTCACATACTGAGAGTGCATGTTCTGTCAAGAATTACTATTTTCAAGCATGGCTGGTGATTTTGGACAGTAGCACTTAAGAAACCTTCAATCTGGCAGTTTTCACACTGCACATTTACTAAAGCATCCCCACTGTCCAAACTCCCAGGAGCATGGAGATCTGACCTCGTGGAAGGAAAGAAAACAATAAAGAAAAGATTCCTGGAGTACTGTTTGGATCTGGTCTGTACATTTTTTTTCTCAGCCATATCATTATTTCAATCCATTCCCTGGAAAATGTAAATGCGGGAGCACTTTGCTCCTTTCTTTCCTGGGAACAGAGTGGAAATAAAGATGGTCACAGCCCACACAATTGCAGTTAAAGGTAGGTATGTTCCCAGCAAAGAATTATTTACAAGCTGTAAGATCAGGAACAAATTGATCAACGCGATTTATTTTACTAATTTCACTTACTGCAAATCACTTGCTTGAAGGTGTTCTGGAATTAACATGAATAGAAGTCAGGCTTCACATTTTACTCTTCTGTGTTTTACTGTGCTGTACAAAGGGTTTATTTATTTAATGTAAATTACATTAGCTACATGCACCCTTTTCTATTTTTATTTTCTGATTAGCAAATTCATAAAGCAAACCAGATTTCAATCTGTTTGCTGTATGTATGCATTCAATGGATTTGTAAATGGACCGTTCATAAAAACTTTACTAAGGCTTATTTGTTATTCCCTCTGTGTGATTGACCACATCAGCAATGTGATATATCTGTTTTAAGCCTAGGCTGGGGACACTGTGGACATCAAAAACAATGACAAGGGATAGTATCTTCCTGGTTAACACTTCCTAACAGACCTTGCTATTGTACGTCAGACTGGGGAGGACGCTGTTAGCAATAACTGTCGGTCCTCTGTATTGCTAAAACCAATAGATAATGTCACACAATGCACCCACCAGAAATCAAACCTCAGACTTTCACCCCTGTATTAACTTTGCAAATATTAAAAAAAAATTTCTGCTTAAACAGCTTTGCCTGATTGTATTGCACAGTGTTTACTGTATCTCTAAAAAAGACAGGAAGTGTGTTTTCAAAATTATAACAGCAGCTTAAAAACTATGAATCTGAGAATCTCTGTTACCTGGATTTTGAGTCTCTTAGCTTTTATTTTTTCTCTGCCTGCTCATATAGCCAAGGACAAGCAGGAGTGGCAGGGATGTCTCAAGGTCCATGCCCTGGCCCACAGCAAGACCTGCTGCACCCACATCATTCCTGGCAAACATGAACCACTTCCTCCAGTGACGGACGACCTGCAGGCATGCCACTAGAAATTTTCTCTTAGTGTCTAACCCAAACTTTTCCTGCTGCAATTTAATTTTATCCCTCTTTGTACTATTTACCAGGTGCACGGAGAACAGACGGTTCCTTTCTTCTTTGCAACAGTCTTTCACACACACGCGATGATTTCCATGTTCTCTCTTTCAGTCCTCTTTTTTTTTAGGTCAAGCCTTCTCACTTTTTTCACCCTTTTTTCCTAAGGCCACGTTTCCTAGACTTCTCATCACTTTTGTTGCTTTCCTTTGCAGGTTATCCAGTTCCTCCTCCTC
The DNA here is from genome assembly GCF_018691265.1 of Tyto alba. Taxonomy (NCBI): domain Eukaryota; kingdom Metazoa; phylum Chordata; class Aves; order Strigiformes; family Tytonidae; genus Tyto; species Tyto alba. Next base: position 2,121,600 of record NW_024881275.1, on the reverse strand, counting down.
TTTCACGGGCCGTGTTGCCCATCAGCATACACAGTCTCCCAGCTGAAGCCTCACCAGTAGCTTTGCAAGCTATAGGCTTGTGTAGCCATTTCAGCAACGAGGTTTGTCCTTCCTGCAGCGATGCATTATTGTTGACTTACCCTCTATCTGCTGTGGCAGAGGGTAGCAACTTACTCTCCAGGGTGGGGAAAAGCAGCTATCGCTTGACTCCGGTTCCGTGCAGCCTCTGATAAATTCCCCCCTGCACAAGCCTCTTCTTCGGGGTCCCACTTCTGCTCGGCCTGGATCAAAACCCGCCGCTGCTGCGATGGCAGAGCTGTGCGAGGCACGGTACCTCTCAGCAGTCGGGAGCAGCACCGCCTTCATGTCCCGTGGCGGTTCACGGGGAGAAAGGCTGCCCCTCAAAGAGGGACCGGGGAGCAGCCGCTGCCAGTGTCAAGGCATGAAGCCGTACTGGTGCAGCACTGCCTTCCCTTGCTGCTGAGCATACCCAGATACAGGGGAAAAAAACAGAAGAAAAACAAAAAAATCTTTAATTTCCTTTGTGAGTAACCGCATAGTTGCCCAATTCATTAAGACACAGCCAAGCTCTGCTGATTGTGCCGTGCGTTCCAGAAATTAAGTTCACCACTGTGCAAGGGGCCCCGAAGTTTCCTTCTGGAGGGCAAAGTCATTGCTCTAATTCTGTTGCGTTACTGCTATTTGTTACCTAGTACTACCCTAAGCAATGAGCCCAGCCCAAACAGTCCCCAGATAATAATTCTGGAGCAAAGCAGAATTCATGTGGCCGAGGCTTTGCACGAAACCTCCTTGTAACTGGAATGCACTGAGGAAATAAGGAGGCATGAGGACATCTAGTCCTAAATGTGGAGACTGACGGGTTTTGCAGGCCTGCCTCAGCAGTCTTTTCCTCCCAGTTCTGATAGCTGGACCAGAAAAGAGAATCTGATCCCACTTCTTTTTCGTGGAGAAAATGACGTTGACAAAGAGCTCACTGCTTCAGAATAATGATGTCCAGTTTTGCTAGAGACCAAGCTTTCTATCAGTTCAGGAAACGCAGCTGATGCCATGGTGAAAACACAACAAATACCCCTCTAACAGCCTGCCCAGTTTCCTCTCCACACTCCGTAACCTTGCCATAGACAAACATGTATGGCAAACCTTACAGCACTTGCCTGCAAGAAAAGGAAACTAATTCTGACCTTGTACACAACCCCAACGGGTCATGTGTCAGGGAGATTTCTGTGTGTGCAAGTGTTGTGTTATTATTTATTGCTGCTCTTGTGTAAGTAGTGTTTTCTTCAGTATTACTGCTTTACTAACACTAGTCATTACAGCTTTACTAATCTTAGTTAATAAAATAAGTATCTGAATTAATCAGGGGCTCATCTATTTCCCTGGCATAAGTACACAGCTGCTAATCTATCAGCTATCACAGCACACCACTATGAGTTTTGGGTGGGAAGGACATGGGCAGAAGGCATTGAAGGTGCTGAGGTCTGGTGGTCCAGCTCCACGACGCCCCGTGAGACACCCTGGAGCACACGGGCAGCACGAGCCTGCCCTGAAACACCCGTGCTAATGCTGCTCATAATGATAATTCATTACGGGTGCTTCTCTGAGCAGACTGCCAGAGAAGGAGGATGCTGATTAGAGGCATTGCTGACAAAAAAACAGTGGGACACAGAAAGAGCAAAATAGATGTACTTCCTACACAGTGGAAAATCCGGAGGCAACTTGCTACCTCCAAGCAGCAAGAATGTAAGAATGGCAAGTATATAAGATGAGTAGATCAAGGCTTCCTTACATAAACACCATGGGTCAGCATGAGTCATGAAAATTTAAAATACACTGAAAGCCCACTGGCTTAGAACTCTCCTAGAAGTTTTTAAGGTCATGGAAACGCAAATTTCCTGGCAAACTATAGGAAGTGTATGAACCAAAACACATGGGAAACTAGGTTACACAGGTTATGAAGAGACCCATCTTTCGTGCCTCAGATTTTTGGTTCTTGCCTAGTATGTACACGCAAAATCTGAAAACAAAATTCATCACATTTATCCCACCTAGGGACAGGTGTCTCATACGGACACGGTGCATCTGACGAAGGAGATTACAGAAATTTCTGGAAGATGCTTGTCATACAGGAAGGGAGCATGCATGCTTTACTACAAGTAAACAATTAGAATAAAGTTAATTTGAAATAATTAAAAAAATAACAGATCTGTGACCATAGTGGGCCAACCCACACTAGGTCTCCCCTTCTGTATGTAAGAGGAATTTGAGACGAGACAGCAGCGCGACAGGGCAATGCTGCCTGAAACTGACAAACCGATGCTCCCTGCTCATAGCCCATTTTTAATTTTTAAGAAAGAAATCAATGAGTGCAGATAAAAAGCAGAGGGCTGTAATCCCCTGGAGTGATCTTGTCACAACATGTGTTACTGCAGTTCTACACTTTTACCTTTGCACTTTGTTGTATGTAACAGAGCAACATAATTAACCACTGGTAGGTAGTGTTTACGTTAGTTCTCAAAAGGTTAAGAAGCTGATTATAGCTAAAATCAGCTTTGCCTGGGGCTTTAGTGGCTCTGTGTAATCAAATTAGACAAGCAGGGCACAGTGTCACCTAACACAAACCAGTGGCACTTTCTTCTCTGTTCTGACCTTTTTCGTTAGATGAGCAAGCCAGGTTTTAGCTTATTCCAAACATTTTGAAAAGATTAGTTCCCCATAAACTCTGAGTGATAAACCAGCCATTCATCCACATCATTTTCATGAGCAACTTAGTGAGACTGTACCCAACAGGTTCTTCAGGAATAGTGTCAACTTTGCTTTCCCCCAAAATAACCTCTTGATTTAATTATTATTCCTTTTTTTTTTTTTTTTTTTTTTTTTTTTTTTTTTGGGGGGGGTGTGTGGGGTGGAAAAGGTTTCAAAAGGTGAATGGCAATGACTTCAAATCCCAAACTATCATTAGCTGCTGTCTTTGTCTTGGACGTTTTATCATTTTGATTCTAGAGCTGCCCAGAATGGTCCCACCAAGCCAACAGCAAACAGATAACTTCACAAACATGGCAGATAACGCATTAGCATTTCTAAGAAGCCACGGGTAACCCGCTCGGCAGAGTTGTGGCTCACCCTCTCTACGCATCCGTGCTACTCTTTGAAGTAAGCAAGGTGAATGGTACAATGGAGGTGTTTAAGGAGGTTTAATAATGTAGAGAGAGGAGCAAGCCAGCCCCACATCAGAAGAACGCTTTCCGTACGACCCTACCGTAACTAAATTAAAATGCAGGCTGCAGCGCTGGTGGCTTCCGTAATCTTGGTATCTTTGAACACAAAGGGAACAAAAGATTAAACAGGCAAAAAATATATAAAGAAAAGTAATGGCAAATTTAGATTAGAACCTGCAAGTTAAGGAACGCACTATTCCTTCCTGAATTTTCTGCACCAGTCTAAAAAACAGTAGCTAACTACGTTTATTGAATCTTCCCATATTTGATCGTTAAATTCAACCTGCCTCTGCCTGTGTACGTACTGGGGCTAACTTACTGAGCCTTTATGTTGTGAAAACAAGCAAGTGTATGAGACAACAGCTTCTGCAGCTGATTTGTGCTTATTTATTTACAGCCAATAAAATCAAAACTTGTTATTTTAATTGATTAAGTCATAAATAAAGAGTTACAGAAGTCAAGTCTCTGTACTTGCACAGTCCGATGATTCCTGCTAATCCAGCAGTACTTAACAAATTCACATGTGGTTAGCCTGCCTTGCCATAGCTGTAGATCACATTTCTATGCTGCAAGCTGTGCAAAAAAATCAATATGCCAAGTTTAACATAAGGACAGGAAACACGATGTCCTCCTATATTTCCACTGAACTTCAAATGACTCTGCTGTTCCTAGTCTGCACAGTTTATTTCAGAGTAACACATTCTTCAAGAAGAAAAAAGAATTATCATGCAGTGAAATATATAAATGCATTGGTGGAGTTATACCTGATTCTATAACAACAATTTATTTCAAGTAATAGGACATTTTGATTGCATCATCATCCAGTCAGGAAGCTCCCCTCTTCCCCTTTGCATACTTAAAGCACAGGCACGTTCTTCAGACAGAACATACACTAGCCATACATATTTTAGATTTAACAGTAAGTTCCTGTATGCTTTTTTCATACGACAACTCTTTAGAAGACAATACTCCTTTTTTTTCCAACTGACCGTGCTGAGCTATAATTCATTTATTTACAGTTTGTGGCAACCACCGTCCGTGCAAAACAACCCGGTAATGGCCTCCACGTTTCTGTACTGCAGATCTGCCACAGGTTTCCTGCAGAAGCACATCGTTTCGGGGGGGTGTGTGTGTGAGGATGAGACACCCCCCAGCCCACTGGGGAAGAGGGGGCCATGGCCAGCACCGTGTGGGGCCACCCTAACCCGGCCAGGGGGGCTGTGTGGGGAGAAGCCACCTGCAACCCCACTGCTGCCAAACTCCTTCCTTGTAAAGGGGAAAAATAAAGGGGGGGGGGGAAGATAAAAAAGATTGGCTTTAAACACTCACAAAGGCATTTTCAAAATATAAGACTATGCAGGGGAGCAGAGAAATTCTCCTTAATGTACGATTGGCTTTTTCAATGGTAATTTCTCTTCATTGCAATGAGCGGCTGTAAATGGATTAATGGCATTTAGCTCTAGAGAGAATGTCATTGATCTGTACCGAACATATAAACTGTTATATAAAACACACTCAAAGACCCACTACTTGTTCCTAACTTTCTATTAATATGTCATTTGCAAGACAAATTTTATTCGGAGATTAATGTACCATTTTAAAAACCCTAGGCATTAAACTCCCAATCAGAAAATAACAATGTACCAGTTTTAAGTGTTGAACAATATTAATACTGCAATAAATTATAATTTTGGTACATTTTAGCCATCTTGTATCAGTTGAGAGTGTAGCACAGCCCTACACAGACACAATGAGTTCTCTCAGCGACTCCCGAAATATCAAATACGCAAATTTTGCTTCCACGCTCCCTCCCACTAATGCCAAAGAATCAATAATACTGCAGCAATAAATGGTGATCATCACTCAACGCTGACGCTGCGTTTTGAGGGGCACGGAGGGGAAGTTTTGCAGATCAGAGGACGTGGGTCACCACTACAGAACAGGGATGGGAACTGATTTTCAGGCTATATATTTGCTCTATGTGTGAAGATACCCCTGAGTCCCAAAGCACCTCTGCTTGCACCAAGCTATAGGTAACATCTGGACCTAGGTAATGGCCTAATCAGCTGGCTCACCTCATTCAGGGGGCTTTTTCACAGGGGTAACACTCCATCAGGAAACTTCCCCAAAGCAGATGCTTAGAGTTACTCAAATGAGACTGTGCATATGTAAATCACCATTGAGTTTGTACTAAATCTTTAATGTCTTAATGCCTCCATTTGCTTTTTTTCACTGACTTTGACATCCCTTCAGTGTGAACAGCTATATTTAATTTACAAGGTTTTTTTGGTGTTTTTTTTCTCTTTTTTTTTTTTTTTTTTTCCTCCCCAAAATCAGAAGGCAGGAAGTAGATGGGTGTAACTTAAAGAGGCAGCTGAGATGAGTTGCTGGCAGGGTGAAGTGGTAGGTTTTAGTAATAGCTGGAAGCCGTAAGTGGTTCTAAGCTTTGAAGTCAGTGCAGCTTTGATGTGCTACTCCCATAGTTAATCGCAAGATAGTCTTGAAAGAAAAAGATTTCCCAAATACCATCCAAGTGTCGTTGCTTGTGAAATCCTTGTATGATTTTTTTTTTTTTTTCCCCTGCTGAACTTTAAATCTAACGTTGGGCAGCTCTCACTCCCTCTCGGTCGCTCTTACTCTCTTTTAAAGTGTTTTAATCGGTTAAAAGGATAATTAAACCCACGCTCGATTTGGTGAGGGCAAGTAGCTTGCTGCATGTTCCTTTGCGGTGCTGAATCGATTTTGAGTGTTTTCCTCCCCAGATCCATGGTGCTCAGACGCTGGGAGGGATGACCACAGGGTGGGATGCTGGAGCAGCGGAGGGTGGAAGCCACAGAGCATCCCTGCCTGTGTACCCGGGGGTGGGGGGGGTCCACTCGCCTTCCCCCCAAGGAAAAGCATCCACGGTGGGGAAGAGAAGGAAACCCTCCCCTCTGTTCCTCCCCACCACTCTGGGACTGGCACCGTCAAGGAGAAGCGACTGCCTGATGCCTGGGAAAGAGGCAATGCTTCGCGATCGTGATCTGGCCGCGTACACTGGGGTTGACAGGAGAGATGCAACGCTGAGTCTGAGGGTGAAAAAAATCCACCCAAACCCAACAGGAACAGGAGGGTTTCCTTGATGGGTATTTGTCTCCCATGCCGAAACACCATGGAGGAACGTCTACTGATTTTTCACACAATATAAACTGTTCTTGAGTCGCACATTTAACCAGTAAAAGCATTTATATTTACTGAAAATATAAACAAAACTGTCCTTTAGACACTTAGGTTTAAGAAAGCAACTCAGAAAAGCCTGATGTTTAGAATCTTCTGAAAACGGTTGTACAATGCCCAATTTATTTTATTAGCTAGATTTTAAACCTGAGCCTAAGCTATGTGTCAGATGGCATCTACAAACCACATGTCGAAGCGCAGCAAAACAGACATTTCTGATGAGTCTGACACTAGCAGGGAAAGAGCACTAAAGCAGCTTACACCACAGTCTTTATTCCGCATGAAAAAGATGTTTACCTGGGCACACTTGTATCTGAATGGAAAAAGGGAGACACCGATCACAAAGACCCATGCTTGTATACACGGACAGAAGTCAAAAAAATGGCATGTGACCAGTAAATTACAGGAGAGCAACACGTCAAGGTTAGAGGTCACTGGAGATTTCAACAAATCTCAGAAGACATGGCAGCAGATTAAGCAAGGGGATAGACTGTCCTCCAACCTTACCCTGTTAAGACCTTTGGAGTCTTGTGCTGACCTCTACCCTGCTCTTTCATATTAGTTGTTAGTTACACTAATTACAGCCTAAGAGTGCAGTGGAGCCAGATGCTTTTTCTGCAGCCATCCAGGGGAGGAATACGTGTGGAATGGCCAAATCCTGCCCTGCACATTGTGGGCACTCATCCCTGTAAGCAGTGTCCTGCATTGTCTTGTACAGGTACAACCTGCAAGACGTTAGTCACCTTCTGCACCTTCAAGAGGCTGGTGCAGGCTTTACTGGGGTAAGCCACAAAATAAGTAAGCCAAAGCCCAAACTCAGGTTTGTCTAAGTGGGGTCTTGACAGCAGTGCTGAAGCAAATTTAGTTCCAAAAACTGTTTCAATGTGCACTGGCATAATGACAACCAAAGGATGTAAAGTGCAACCCCTCATAAATACTGCATATCCAGCACAGAAATCAAAGAAGCAACTTGCTGCTGCTGCCAGTGAACTTGAGTGAGGGAGTGTGGGAATAGATGTGGAGTCTATCTGCATTGATTTTGCATCAATATCCATATTAATGCTAACACAATATTGTATCATATTTTGGGATAGCACTCAGCTCACAGACACTTGCTGGCAGATGAAATATCACTTGTAAAGCTTCAGTAAATCATTTAGTAGCATTAAACAAACTCAGGCACCAAACCAGAGGAAAAGTTTAGAAAAAGATGTAGCGCAGGAAAAAGTCATGCTAGTATTAACAAAATGTATAACAAAAGAGCCTGTGCATGGAAAGAATAACTATTCAAAATCAATTTCTATTTCTTCATTGATACAAGGAATGCTTTTTACATGGGTTGATAAAAGCTTTGGATGATGACAAATTAATCCAGCTGTGACTGCTCGTACCTCTCTTACCAAGATCACATTACTTATCTGAGGGTGCAAACTACAAGCTGTGAATACACTGCTAAAACCATACAAAAAAATGTAGTTCCAGTGAAGACACAAATGAGCAGAAACCAGGACTTTCCTGCATCAGTGAGTAGCAGAGCTCTCAGGAAGCAAAATGAGACAATCTGACAGCTAGTGATATAAACGCTCATCCTTATATTTCACCTGAAATTTCTCAACTTTTAATAAAACATAAGCTTTATGACCCACATGCAAAACAACAGGAAAGATCCTCACTTCTCTACTGACCCCTGAGCTGCTCTGCAACAAAGACACGAGGATGTGGGGAGATATGGGAATTGGTCCTCCCAAGCTTATGTGTGTGCACCTTCTACTGATGTCGTACAACGCGATGGATTCCCCAGCAGTATCTGTTTCCCAGTCCAACCAGGTTTCCCACAGGCTGGGTATACTGGTATTAACGCACAATTTGCACCTAATCTCCTTGTTTAAGGCACACTCTTGCTGGGTTTCCTCAATGAGAGCATTGGTGTTTGGCTGGTGGGAAAGCCCACCGCAGTTTGGTGCCATCTCCTCTGGATGTTTGTGGTTTCTCTTTGTCCTCGCCCAGAGACAATGAATATGAAAATTAATCTCTTGGATCTTCTTCTGTCTGTCACTGACTCCTCCTCTCTTTAGTATACAAGAAGTCCTACTGTTAGCTTGAGTGAACATCTTGCTTCTCTCCCGGTAAGGCTACTCCATCCCATGATCTACTTTTTCAAAAAATGCATGGCATTTACAAAACATTGGGAAAAATAATCAGTCAGCACAGACTGAAGTCATGGAGACAAGCAATGCCTTGAGCCCTGATGCCACAGCTGGCAAAGCAATGAATGCCATTCCTTGGGAAAAAAAAAAAAACAAACCCAAGCAGGAATCACTTTTTTTAGGATGGATGAGGAAAGGAGAGCCTTCACCTATATGACAGTGCAGTGGTTAGACCACTGACATTAGAAGCAGCAACTAACTTCAGTTCCCATTTCAGTGGAAGGGGTCTCAAGGCAACATCTCAAAGGAAGGTGACCAAATTGCTAGCCAATAGCTCGGGGTCCCTCCCATGCTCTTTCAGTTCCCCGTCTCCTAAGGCTGCATCCCTTCTTCTGTACAGGCAGGCAGGTCGTAACGGGATGCTAAAGCTTTCCTGGAGGACAGGAGATGTGTGCTTCAAGAATAATGCAGAGAATCGTATCAGACAAAGCATGACACAAATGCTTAAGTTTCATCCGAGGCTATTAAAAGAAGGAAAAAAACCCACTCTTAAAAGATTGTCATTAGTTCACACTCAGCATTGGGTTTGAAACAGTGGTCTGCAGGGATGAAAGGACCAATGTGAGATCCACCCAAAAAAACCAGGAATCTTCAGTGGCAGCTGAATCAGGTCCCCAGCTGCCAAAAGAAATTTGCAAGATTCGTAAGCTGGGCTGAATTTGCAAGCTGTACCTAGTGTACAAGTCTAAGTTCTGCAATCAGTCGCAGGAAACTGTCAAACTCATAAACATCCCGAGCACCCCTGAAATAAAACAAATCCTATCTTGCAGCTCTCACATGCATTATTATCAGCATCCAGCACAATACCGCTTTAGGAAAACTTCAACCATCATCTTACATGTGTTTGATTTTATGGGACGTTTTTTATGTCAAAAAGAGAACAGTTTTTACTAAATGGACCAAGTTGCATAGGCAGTTGTCTAGACCTCTGCCCCTAAATGACCCAAATAAGAAATGTTTTAGTCTAACTACTCAGAGTAATGACAAGTCCTTGAAGCTCAGTCAACCCTAGAACTGCAAAGAACCTGCTCCTGGGGCACAAGTGTCTTGAGATTTTTGTTTACATTCCCCCTATGTGGACCTTCGGGCAGGGCTGGGATGCTGCCTTTCACACCAAGCACCAGCGTCCAAACCCACAGGAGAAGCCCTTCGGGTTTAACACGCAGTTCACTCTGTAGTTCAAACTCTGATGTAATAGCACCGATCATCTGAAGGCAAAGACGCAGACAAAATATGACCCGTTGTGCCCAGCAAGGCAAAGTCAGGGCTATGGTCTGCCCTCATGCACGTGTGTAAACAGTCTGTGGGACTCAAATGGATCCTCACGGAGTATCCAAGAGTCAAAAATTGGCCTTCAGATTTCAAATATACATGGGGTTTATTTATATGCAATAAAACCCATATGTCCGCATGTTATATTTTACAACATGTATAATTTCAAATTCTGTATCAACATTAAAATCTCAGATAAAGGTGTAAGAACTTTTATACACAATACCTCATTTGCACAAAGATTAAACACACAAAAAAGACAACTCTTGTCCTTAAAAGTAATGATGGGCACTTAACAGTGTTTGCTCAAAAATACATGACGTTTGCCTTCAAACTGATTACTGAATTCACAGTAGAAATAATGAACATCATCTAAAACCACTTACTTTTTTAACCATGTGGATTATTTCTCTGTTAAACTGCTGTAGGTATGTCTTGTAAACCTAGCTAAAGTAAAAGGATTAATGAGGGGGGAAATGTCCTATTCCCTTCTTTCACATAAGAATTGGAATACAGTTTAAAAAATACTACTTATTAAATATGGTTCACTAAATTAAAGTATTGAAATACATAAATATTCATAATATCGAGACACATGTATTAGAAGCTATTATCACATAGAGTATGGCTTTCATGTCATAATGTAATACAATATGTCTGCTTAAATTAGCCTCGTCCTTAACACTGTTTGTGTAAACAATCAGCATCTGAACATTAGCAGTTGTTTGCTTTTGCCTTTAATAAATAGATAGCAACCACAATGCATTTAAAACAAGTCACTTAACTGTCCCTGTACATTAACGTGACAAGATTAGTTGCTGACACTGGTTAGCAGAAAATGACAAGTCCTCTCAACAGAAAATTGGGCCTTCCAAATATAGACATGTTCCTTGATAGGAGAAAGTTTAAAGTGCAAATATACTGTGAAAAGGGCCTCTAAAAATGGCATCGCGGAGCTCCATGTTTCTCATCTTTTGGTTATCTCACAGGTTGGGAGACTAATCTTCTCGGCTGAGAGCTAGCTGGAGCAGCCAGAAAACTGTTAAATTAGCAACTTGAGGGCAGGGTGCTAAGAAGGCAAATATGATATAAATTTAACCTCCATGTGTTGCAAATAAATTTAATTTCTGTGGCAAAAAAAAAAGGAATGTTAAAATGAATTCTATGCCTTTGCTAGGAGTTTTTCCAATTCTTGTTTGTTGTCCAACCACCGCCATGAGCAGGAATTTGATATAATTGGCATTACTGACAGCCATTAAGATAATTTCTATGCCCAAAGCATTAAAATGTCTGTTTATCACCTATTTAGAGTGATTCAAGTGCATAAAAGTGGTGAGGATGTGGTGTTCTATTCTAAAAACACTTTTACTTACTCCAACAATACTGATAAATCTGAATTGGGTCTTCAGTGCAAGTATGCTGGCATGCTAAAAAAGCCCAGGAGGAGATGTTGGTGGGGAGGTTTGAGACAGATGACCTTGGCAAACCAGAAAATGGGGTAAGATTTCCCCTAAGCATACCTCTGCAATGCGTGGAGAGCTTCACTGCCCTGGAAGGCACCAGCTCAGGAGATGGATATTGGTGGTCATAAAGATTAAAAGGCTCTGAAAACTATGAGCGATGACTTTCTAACACAAAAAGGTATAATGCTTTCCATGACTTTATCATTTGGGGCAGTTTTGTGATGGATAAAGACAAATGGGTGGCTGCCTGGGGCCAGTGAACCTGACCTGATGACATTGGGTGGGACCGAATGAAGGAAGTCTCAGCTGGCAACAGACACACTCAGTGCTTCAAAAAGGGGATTTTCTTCAAGGTAGGAAAAAGATTTAAATTTAATCAAGATGAGCAATTCAAACAGAAATGAATGAATGAATGGTATTTTTAAAAAGTTTGTTGGATGACAAAAAAACCCTAAGGCAAGGCATTAGTCCTCCAGGTTCAGGAAAGAAGTGAGATAAGACAAAGAATATAAAAAAAAAAAATGCAGAAATAGTTTGTTGCTGGCATAAAAAGATGATAAGGAAAGCTAAAGTTATTCTTAGGAGAACTTTAGGAAATCTTTAGATATCCTAAAGATATATTTAGCAAAAACAATCTATGACTGGCAAACTTAACACAATGAAAAACTTTGTTTTATATACAAGCAATGAATGCCATCCATTGCAAACATATGTTGATTTTCAGACGGAGATGGTGAAACTGTAAATAACAATGCAGAACAAGTATGAAATTGTTCAATATATTTTTCTAGTTGGAAAAAAAAGCAGTTTGATGAAGCACATTCTTTTTTGCTGCTCATCAATACCTTCTCATGGATAAATATTTCTAAATCTTCAGGCTTGCAGAGTTTGTATTCTAGAGTCATAAACCAGCTAACTGGCTAGTGATGTTCATTTTAAATAACACTTAAAATAGCAGAGAAGTTACAGAAAATGGGAAAAATCCTAATCCAAAATTTCAGACATGGCTATTTGCACAGTTAGCCTGACATAAATCTCAAGAAAAATAATAGAAAAATGGATATAGGGGTCCGTAAACTCCTACCCTACGTACTGTGGACATGAAGAATAAGTTCTAATTTTTTTTTTTTTATTGGAACTTTGCACATGTGTGTCTTCCTCTGTTGCTCATAGGGAACTCAATGCCAGTTCATTCAATTTGTATTGCAAGTCATCTGTTGTAGAATAATCATTCTCAGTGCTTACCACTCTATCCAACTGTCTGATGTATTTTTCGGAGTAACTGTGGCTTACTCAGCTGTTGCTGGAGTTGATTGCATGCACCAAGGAAGATATGGGTCACTAAAACTGGAATTTTGGAAGAGGCTGCCCAGTGAGGATGTGCCATCACACAACAGAAAGGAAAGAAGCAATGAGATGGGCACCTGCCAGGAAGTGATGTAAGAACATTTGTTCTTGCCTTCTTAGGCTCAGGGATGAAGCTGAAATCCCTTTCAGACTCACAATGCTGTGATATTGGAGTCTATTAATGAAAAATTAAGGTACAAAAATGTAATTAATTCAAGTCAATGCAACTTACTGGAATGTAAGTCCAAAACAAATAAACTCTGTTTCACTCTGATGAATTAGCATGTTTAGCTGATAAGGATTTATATGTAAATAGACTATACTCAATTTTTTGTCAGGCATTTGATTTATTCCTGCAGAACATCCTGAGCAGCATGACAAATTACATGAACTTTGCTAAGCATTTTTAGAAAGTCCTTTGTCTCCGTTTTCTTTCCAGCAACTCCTTTTTGCTCTTCCCTGGTTTTCCATGAAAATTCTGGAAGATAAAGCCTCTATACTGTCATTACAGCCACTCAGCTGCAGCAGTTGGCTGGCGATGACTGCTGCTTTGCTAGCTGTTTGTTTCCAGGCACCATGTCTAGCACCTGAATTACTCCCCCTTGTCTTTCTAAAGAGACATTAAAAAGTCTTCCTTTTACTAGGTAGATATGTTCCTCATTTTTTCTTCTGTGCTGTGAACTTGGAGAAACTTAATTACAACTAAAACTTCAAATTAGGCAGAAATTGATTGATGTTTCATAAATTCACAAGGGGACAAATGGCACAACTCTAGAATTCTTGTTTACTCATGAAAACAGGTTAGAAGTCAATATTATTCAATATTTCTAAGAATTTGATGACTAAGCAATCTGCAAATTAAGTTATAATGGAGAAACCACTATTGAATAGAGATATTACAGCTAGAGTGTCCTACAACTATTCAACAAAACAGGAAGTAAATATAAATTCACTGTTGGTAAAGCTTCTGTAAATGTGAAGGTGGGCAGGACAATTATTAACAAGAAAGGCAGTGGCCCTTTTGTTTTGGTGTTAATCTGTTTTTTTTTTTTTTTTTTTTTTTTTCTGGGGGGTTGTGGGGTGTTTTTTTTTTTTTTCTTTTGGTGGTTGTTGTTGTTTTTGTTTTTTTAAAGTTACCTGCAATGTTTCATAGCACTACTTCAGAATCAAGAGGAAGAACAGCAACTCTAGAAAGGGTATGGTTGGACAAGCTTCTCCTAAACTGAATTTCTATAGTCTGGTGATAAAAGGGTCAAATGTGACTGCTGGCTGATGAAACAGGAGAAAATTGGGTAGTGAAGATTTGAAGTCTGTGTATTGCATTAGTGAGATGCAGACAGGTCTGTTTCAAAGAAATGATGTTGAAAGACTGGAGATGCCACAGAAAAATGTATAAAAGCATTTGAAACCTGGAGAAATTAACTTGCAGTGAGACTTAAAGAACTCAATCTATTCCGTTTCTCAAAAGGAAAATGAGTGTTGACTTGATTCTAGTATCTAATTCACACGGAGAAAAAGCAAATGTACTAAATGGCTCTTTAACTTAGTAGAAAAAGGCACAGCAAGAACTAATGGCTGGAACCTGAAACCAGACAAAGCCAAACCAGAAAGGAGCCACTCCTCTCAGTAGTTTGACAAATTACAAAGGGAAGGAAGCAATGGATTCCCCATCTCTTGAATCCTTCCAGACAAGGCTGAATGACTTTATGAAAGACACATTTTAACCAAATGGAAGTTTCACATTTCAGCATAACAACATCTGGTCAAAAGTTAAGGATGCATATATAAAAGTGGAGAATAAGTGATCTAAATGTCCTTCCTGGATTAAACTATATATATTTATGAAAAGAGATCAAAACTTTTCAACTGAAGGTGAACCTCTTGAAAAATTCTCCTAAACCTAAATCCAAATTTGGATTCTAACAGAAAATGCAAGCTGAAATGTAAATGATTTTTGGATGTTATGTCAACACAAATACAAATTTTGCTACTGAATTTTGGATTACATCTTTCAGGGAATACATCCTTAGAGGTCACGAGAATTAAAGAAATACAGCTTTGACACTGTATTTACACTGCTATTACACTGATGTACCAGATCCCATCTCAACAGATGTTCTGGCTTCACAGAGGTACTGAGGATGAAAAACAGCAAATGCTTTTTAAAATGAATAACGGTAATGTGGAATGCAACTTGGAATACAAAGACTAACACTCAAGGTCAATCCCACAAAGTACTTAACAAAAACTTATTGAGGCCCATGTAAAGAGTTTCACTATTGCTGGGCTGGAGTCTATAGGTATTTCAGAGGAGATGAAATGAGAGGCTGTGACCTTCTCTTCCACCCCATGGAAGATATACTTTGAGCATGCTTTAACCCACCAGTTAGGAGGTCGGGAGAAAGGTGTACTGTCTGATGTAACGTTGACTGTGTGCGCTGAGAGGCTGGGAAGGCATCAGGTGTAAAAAGGTGGTGTTGAACCACCACGTAAAGAAAGCTTTTGCTGCCATCATAAAAAGCAAGAGGAGGTAGAAGAGTAACTATTTCTGCTAGGGCATGTTCTGACATGCACTGAAGGAAAAAGTCAGTTTGAGTCCCACCCCCACAGAATCACAAACTCACAGAATACACCGGATCATTTAGGTTGGGAAAGGCCTCTCAGATGAGGGAGCCCAACCGCTTCCCCAGCGCTGCCAACCCCCCCCCCCCCCCCAGCACCGCACCCACCCGCCCTTTAGATGCCTCCGGGGAGGGTGACCCCCCCACACACCCCGGGCAGCCCGTCCCAGGGCTCGGCAGCCCTCGCAGCGCAGAAATTTTTCCCCAGCCCCAACCTAAACCTCCCCCGGTGCAGCTGGCGGCCGTTTCCCCTCGTCCTCCCGCGGGTCCCTCGGGAGAAGAGGCCGACCCCCCCCTCGCTCCGGCCTCCTTCCCGGGAGCTGCAGCGAGCGAGGAAGGCTCCCCTCAGCCTCCTCCTCTCCAGGCCGAAGCCCGCCGTCCGTCCCCTCGGCCGCTCCCGCCAGCCCCGGGGCTCCAGCCCCCTCCCCAGCTCTGTTGTTCTTCTCGTTCTAGTTTTCCCCCTTCGACAATCAAAACTACTGCGGATGGAACTAATACTAGATTGGTTTTTTAGCAATAACTTAATTATACGTAACATAGTCTCTTTAGAGTGTCAGTCTAAACTGTCACTTGGAAATCTGTAGTAAAGTTGCATCTGCCTATTCAAAAAATGAATGTATTCACTACCTGTACCGTCATTGTGCCTGCAAGTGGCACGTAAGGAGCCAAAGCATAACTATTTTAACAACACAACCATGCAGAAGACTGGTTAAGCAGCACCGTATCTTGACATCTGGCATCTGCAGGGGCTGAGAAGAAGCACGACCACTGAACAAAAAGTCCCAGAACTCAAGAGTTTTCAATCACACGTGAGAGTAAGACTTCAGCCAATGTGTAGACAGATATGGATATACAGAGGACGAATGAGATAGCATTAAGTAGTATCAGAAGCAACGGTCACAGAAGTCTAACCACTGTCAAACATTTTGTGGGAAATATCTGGCTGTAATAATTTACATTATTCATTATTACCACAATCAAAGACAGCCTCAGGGATTCTGAGGCAACCATACATCACTCTAGTTCACTGTACTCTAAAAGAATGCAATGATAACTAGATATGTTTCAGTATAAGAATTATTTTTGATGGAAAAGTTTCTCTAGTATCAGTAATGCCTCAAATACATGTAACTATTTTGTAGAACAGTACACAACTATGAGCGGTTTTACCCTAAATGGTCATATAAAAACATACAAAAATGCATTATAAAATCTTACCAAATTCTTATAAAATCAAGGTCTCTGACCACAGCGACATCTGGTAATTCAAGTCAGTGCTTTCAAATTCACATTTTCCCATTCACTTTTGAGGCTCTGGCATTCCGGAACAGAATCAGTAATATCATCATTCAACAGGTCTTTATAGATTTTGTCCTTTCCAAAGCACCATAAATCTAAGCTACTCAAAACACAGCACAGGAGCTCACATCCAGCCAGGTATTACATATGAAACAAAAAGCTGCCTGCAGCACCTGAGGCTGATCAGGGGACTAAGAGCAGAGCGCCTTTGAAGAACTGGGAGCAGGGAAAAAGCTACTTACTTCTGTGCTAAGAAGACATTAGTTAAAGTTGGACTTAGCACAGAAACTGCCAGAGCTGTGGCTAAGACAGGCCGACGCTTCAAAGTTTCTGCAACGTTTTGCAGTCCCCGAGGTACAGCAGCAGAAATGGAAGTGCAGCAACAACTGCACATGTGAGGATGCTGACACAGGGCTACGAAGCAACCTTCACGCTGCAGATTCCTGTGCTCCTCCATTTGTGCTATTAATGCTGCAAATACTTTAAGACAAATTAATATGCAGCTGAACACAGGAGCCTGTCAGCTTGACAAAACGCTGCAGCTTTTAATCTTTTCTCCTAAGTGCAAAGCTTTTATTGACAGAACTGCATGCACATGAAGACATAAAATGCAAAGAGGTTTACAGTAAACACTGATTACTGTAATCTTAATCTCCATGAATGACTAGTGAATGCAGAAATAACATCTTTAGCAAGATAGATAAATTGCCTAACCTGCCTTGTTGTAAAAGGTGTGTGTGTTTTTTATTTTTTTTACTTATTTCTTATATTGCTGGAGTTATTGGATCTACCCCTAGTCACAAAATACTCATGTCAGAAAACAGCTCGGAATGGTCCTCACTAAAATGATTAAAGATTGAAAAATGGGAAGCAGTGGTGAACTGGGCTAAATGCCACTAAAAGGATGAGCCAGGTATTGTCTCGGTGCCTAATGCAGTTAATGGTTGTTTCTGCCCTGTTTGTTATGAGCGAGATACATAAATGTGTGAAAGTGGGAGTGTAGTGTGGTGCAAATAAAGCTGAGGGAAAAAAAAGCAGGAAGAAATAAGTTAGTCCTTCCCCGTGGCTGCCACAAGCCTCACTCATGCAATTACCTCTGTGCACAGAGCCTGCAGTGTTGTGGAGCCCATTTAACCTCACTGGAGATCCTCCTGTTTGAACCCCAGGATCTGCTCAGCATGGGGTGCAGATGCACCGCGACGAGGCTTTTCTACAGAAATACACAGCTGAACTCTGAAAACAGCGGGTGGAAGTCACCTGTTGGCAAAGCCAACAAAAACTACCACCTCTGTAATCTAACGGGTAATTCGTGGTTTCCCTGGTGTCAAAACAAGCTTTGCAACAGGGGCTTTATCTGGTGAGTCGGTGCAAGCGTGTTGGCAGGGCTGGGCTGCACGCCTGCTCTTCCAGGGAAAGGCTCGCTGTGCAAGTGATGCGCTCGCTTTCTTGGATCAGTGCTTTTAAGCAGATCTAACAGTCCAGAATAACTTTACTTAAATTTACTGTAGCCCCATGGAAGGATTATTGATGCTATTCTATTACTTAGCACAAAGCAGCAGTCTCGAGGGGACTGTTTAGTACCATATTCTTGTCTTGATATTAAATCAAGCTATGCCAAGGACTCAAAAACAGCAGGTAACAAGCTTTTCCCTGTTTTTCAGTGAGCTCTGCAGAATCTCATCTTTCATTTGTTTTGAACTCCAAGCCTCTTATGTGCATACAGAAAAATCTCTCTAAAAAACAAAAAAACAAAAACCCAAACCCCAAGCCTTAAAGTACATAGTGTGTGTTTAACACATGCAGGAATGTTTTTGGCTCTGTTTTTACCGAGAATCTCAATGGATAGCAACCCCACTCCTTGTCGGGACGAGCTCTGCCAGAAACAACCACCAGCTCCTCTTCCCCTCTCCCGGTTTTAAGGATTTGAAAAGGCAAAGCAGGAAAACAACCACTTTCTGAAACTCTGTGCATTGTGAAGGATCTTTTTGTGCTGGTGCAGGCAAAGCTGTCTTACCTGGGTCTGGACAGCTACCACTATCTCCACTCCATACTCACTCATGTATGGACTTAAGCCCTCCACAACTGTCCAACACCCCACACGGATATGGCATGACTCTGTGGGGTCTTTTGGAAGTTAGGGCAAGTACACCCATAAAACCCCCACAACTTTATGTGAGTATTCATTACCATGACCACGGTTGCTTTACTGGCATGCAGTGGAGCTTATGGAAGGCTGAACATAGTCCTGGACAACTGGGTCCAGGTAGCCCTGCCTGAGCAGGAGTTGGACCAGAAGACTTCCAGAGGTCCCTTCACACCTCAACCATTCTGTGAAGCCATTCTCCCTTTCTATTTATTTAGCTGTAAAAAAACTCCAATCACCAGCAGCAGCCTGTTAGAAATAAAATCAATGATCTTTTCTGAATTTAAATGAAAAAAAAGAAGAAAAAAAAAAAAAAAGGTTGTACTTGGCTTGCCTAAATGAAATGAAATGTTTTACATACCAAAAAGAGTCAAGCTTGATGTTTAGTACCAGCAAATATTATCTGAGGACTCAGAATACTGTTCAGAGCACCGCCAGCATGGGTCGTATCTGCCCCTCAAAATTAAGAGTTTGTTTTCCTTCCGCCAGCCTGTGATCACTTCATTCAGCTACATGAATTAATTCTTGCACTTTTTTCTTTATTACAAAGACATATATTCAAGTCTCGGCTCTTCCATCAATAGAGCTTTTCTTGATTACTGTCAACGTTTCATTCCACTGTGTCATCTTGTTTGTCTTTTGATGTTATAATTTCCTTATTTTACAATGTTTTAACTACATTGGCTGCAACTGTTAAAAGAACTGGTGATCTGGGGGGGTCACCTAGAAAGGCTTTAAAAGGATTTGATTAGGCAATTCATTTTACTAATGTTACAGTAACTTCTTTTTATTTGATTATGTAAATGAGTGTTGGTGCATATCTACTTTGGCAAAACACTGCAAAGTTAAAACTCTCTCCAAAATAAAAAGATTTTGCTGGCAGAAACACATGAGCCAAGGAATGTATCTTACCCAAACGCTATGGTGCTCCCCATGAGGCACCCCAAAATATTCACATTCAGGAAAACAAAAGCCATGTTTACTTGGGTAAATTTACCACAGTGCCTTTCCTGGGGTAATGTTCGGTCCACTATCCTGAAATCAAAGTAATTTAATTCCTGAGCAGAAAGAGAGGGACACAGATCCATGGATCAGTTCTCTCCCGCCCTCACTTTCAGCTATTCCCATCCAGCAGCTGCTCCAGTAGGATGGCTTCCCAAGGGGTTGTGAAGTCCCTGCTCCAAGACTCGAAGACTTTAAGTGAAATACAACTGTGGTTAGCAGTAACATGATACAACCTGACATTGAAACGTCCATCCCATTGTCTGTGTCAAATTATAAACTGACCTCCAATCTCCTAACCGGTAGGACTCCCACCCCTACTCCATTTTATGTGATGATCTTTAATGTACAGACTGCTTTTAAAGTCTTCACCTTCCTCCACTCCACATTTGGTAAAGTCTCAGATAGGAAATGGATCTCTCTCCTGCGAGACAGAAGAGAAGTCTTCTGGTTTAACTCCATTAAGAAAGTGGAGTAAGACTGAGGCAGAAGATGACCTCAGGTCTAGCAGAGGTCCTTAACAAGGTCTGAAAGTGAAGAGGGTAGGAGATAGCTTTTTTTAGCTTAGACTAAAGGCAGGAGACTGACAGAGGGCTCCTCCAGGCCAGTGAGGAGACAGAGCCACAGCTGAGGACCTTACCTGTGCGATGCTCCAGAGCTGGAAACCAGAGAGAGCTGTGAGCTGGAGAAGGAGCAGAGGGGATTGATGCTGCACAACCCTGCCAGGTAAAGGCAAATGACAGAGGGAGAGTGGAGGACCTTTATCTGATGGGGCAGAATGCCTTATTCTTGTTGGAAAAATATGGGAAGGGTTACAAGGTGAGTAGTGTTGGACAGATAAGCTCAACAGGAGCTCCAGGTCTGATGGAAGATGTCTGACCTGGGAGATACGTCTCTCAACACTGCATGAGAGGCTTTTTAGGATTATACATACCACACAGGACAACTGTGTTAAATGGGACATTTCAGAGGACGATTCCCATTCCCTTTGGTGTGATGACAACCTGTTGCAGGAAGACATTTAACTATGACAGTAGCATGCACCCAAATCCTTGAGATGTGGATGAAAGACCCCGAGGATAGGACTATCACAGTACCACACCTCTTGCCACAAGGACAGAGGATGGATTCATTATTCCTTACTTTTTCTGTATGGTCGTTGTTCTCATGCCCACAACATTTAAAGTGCATTCTTTCCTTTTTGTAAATGGATAAGACATGAATGAATTACGGCAAACATTTTAATTACTTAATGATGCTCTAATCAAAAGCTTTAGAACTCTATCTGGAAATACAAGTTGTCTTTTCAGTTTGATGGCCATTTATTTCTCTCTAGTGATTTTCAAGCGAAATGCAAGCAAGAGACTGTGACATAATCTGAAGTAGGCACTGCTCACAAACTGGGCTTGCTTGTAAATCCCAGTATGGTGAATTGCATGAAAAGCAAACTCTTTTTGGGAAAGCTGGCTCATGAGATGTGACCAAGAGGCAGTTATTCCTGAACTTACTTCTCAGTGCAAACACAGATGAAAGATGCGGTTCCAAGCAGAAAAGTGAATGTTCATTCTGCAAAAGGTTTATTTTAAAACGTCTCCTTGCATTGCTCTGATTGCTCTCACTGTCATTTATTGAAATACCAAGGGCAATGCTGCCAGTATTTGAGTGTGGGCTACTTCAGTACTGCAATTCTCAGGAAACGAGTGAAATAATAAAAACTCTCACATTAAATAGTAATGTTCCCGCATCTAGTTGCATTTCATAAATTTATTACAGATTACCTTAATGCAGGCTTATGCCATTGTTCTTATAAACACACTGTAGGAATTATTCAATTGTTCCTCTGTATATGTCTTACGGTTGTCCATATAAGATATGAATACAAGTAATATAAACAAAAACATATGAGCAAATTGATAGTTCAGCAGTAGTCGCATAAAGCTGTACTATTACAAACTGTCCTCATATTACATAGAACCAACCTGGAAATAGTTAGCTTCCATTTAAATCATCGTCCAAAATCTCTGATGAGAACTTTTAAAACATCAGTGATCTTAATTTAGTGGCATTGTATACATGCATGAAATAGAAATAGCCAACTTTTACTGGCTGAAATTCTAACCCATTTAAATTAATTCTTCTGCCAAAGACTTCAGAGTAGCTGGGAGTTCATTAAGTGGAGTATAAACGTTATGCCCACTATGACCCATTTTGAATAGAAATGTAAAATTAAGACTTATTCACACCCCTATTAAAGCATTGGTCTGTTTTCTAAATAACATTTAAGGTTTCTTTTATAGAATACCTTTTACATTATTTACATAGGATGAATACAGAGAAGTTCAGCTGGAGGATTTTCAGTGCTGGCAAGTATACTGTAGATGCCGACTGGTTGCTATCCAAGCCCCTGTTTACCTGAGTAAAATGACCTCTGTAACATCCACTCTTCCACAACAGCAACACAGATATCAGAGATTGGGAGTTAATGCTTTTTTAAAGAATTCCGCTCCTGAACAGTATTTTTCTTTTAAACTGCAGTACTCTCCCCTAAAGGAGCAAAAAGTTGGTAAACGAATGTTGAATCTATGAAAATTTTAGTAATGTATCATTTCCCTAAGCGCTAAAGAGCAACGTCAGTGCTATTGCACTGCGTCTGTACAGAGCTGATGATCTGCATGGTTAGATCCCAACCCACAGCAGAAATGTGATTACAGGTCTCTGGCTGTTGTGAGCTCTCAAACAAAGTACTGCTGAATTTTCCAAGCCTTAAAAATATCCTGCAGTAAACTAAATTTCATCTGCAAGGTTAGGTCTCATTAACAACCTCACAAATCCAGACAGATATGAATCTCCAACTTGTCAAACGAATAACTGCGTCTCACAGAGCAAGGTCAAACACTGTTCCAGCTTTTAAATTAATATTGTATAGGCTGTGTCTTCCTTGAACCTGATTTTATATTCTACAGAAATACGCTACCTATGGCTTTTAGGAAATCTGATAATCAAACATGAAAGTTCAGTAACAGCTTTATGTATTTTAGATTACTTTCCTACAGAGATTGGAGATTTTCCTGTTACATTGACAACTACGTCTACTTTCTGGAATTATTACACATTAACAAAAGTCTCTGTGTATTGTTTCATGTGCTCCTTATGATTTATGATTCATGAATGAAAAAGCGTAGCGGAGTATTTCCAAAACAATAGAAATCTCACATCAACATTTTTGGATGCTGTAAATAATTTGCTATGTAAATTAGACTTATGCTGATCAGGATTCAGGAAAGTGTCTTATTTCACTTAGATGTACCTTTCATTAATGTACTTCTTTAAAACCTTGTTGCTTACATAGAGTTAGGTATTTATTCAAGGATCGGCAATAAATTTCCCAGTTTTCATCATCGCTATTATTTTTCTTAAGCTCCCACCTGTAACATCACCAATTACCTTAAAGCCAAAGGAAAAAGAAGACTAGAAAAATATAAGCTACAAGTAGACATGAGAACTCAAATCCCACACGAAGCAAAAAAAAATAATAAACAGCGGGCTGCATAAACCAGCAGCAGCCATACGCTTTCAACCGTATCTTGCCGTAGAAGAGCTAAAATGCATTCAGAACCAAATGCATTTGTAAATAAACAAGCTGCTCCTGGGCACAAACACGTATAGTGGCCGACGTACCTGCAGAGACACGGGGGCAATCCGGCAGCATGGACTCCACCGAAGTGTCCAGGGGCTCAGAGCTGGACACCCAGTTACAGCACTTCTGTAAGAGCAATTTTGGGGTAAGCCAAAAACTCAGAGCAAAAATAAATACAGACTTTGCAAACAAGGACAACGATCTCATCAAAATACCCACGCTGATTTACACAGCAGTCCCAACAGGGACTGGAATGTATACCACACTGGCTTATTCACACTGGCTGGTGATGAAATATCATACTTTCATACTAAGTAAGTAAAAGGAGTAAGACCATAATTCAGGAGATTTGTAATGTGCTTAAACAGCACATCTTTAAGTGCTACTTTGAGTGCCAGTGGACTTCAGTAGGTGTTTGGACCAACTGGTGCCTGAATTACCCACCGCACATTTTAAGCTTTTCCCTTCTGTAGTTGTTAAATTGATGTTGATATAAACACTGAGCCTGCTCGTTTGCCAACATTAAGAAACCAGAATTTTTCAGGGTGTTTTGATGGAGTACACTGTGGAAAGAATGGTTGTGAAATCACAAAACAACAGATTATAAATGAATGAAAGCCATCATGATAGCAGATTAATATTCAAATCATTGGAAATAAAGCTGAGATGAATTGCTTGTGAACATTTAAAAATGCAAATACCGGTCTTTGGGGAATGATGCTCAGGAAGCATTCACATTTACCTTTCATTCCTGAACCTCTGAGTAGGATGAATTTACCATGAATTTTTAAAATGTTTTGCTCCAAATGCTATCTATTCATAGGAGTCTATGAATTAAAGTATTTAATAATACACTTTTAATAAAATATGCTGAAACTATACCAAATCTACTGAATTGAAGATTTAATTATAAAGCAACTACATTTTTAATAGGATTGCCAGCTGAACTACAAGATCTATATGGCTTCCCTTATTAAAAATCTGAGTTTTCCCTTTCTGAAAACCTGATTAACTTCATTAAGGGGGAAACAAAAAAAACCCACACAACTTTTTGGAAAGACCCAATGAATTTTCAGACAGATTTCTAAAAAATCATCCCATCAATCATGATTGTAAAAATGGACGATTGCTATTCTGGTAAACAAGCATGTATTGTGCATTTGTAGATGCTTGCTGCCCTAGTTGTGCACCATGGAGTCCGTCCTCACTGTGGAAAGATCCTTGACTGGTAGATCAAGTGTCTTATTGTATTTCCTTAATTCATTCTGTCTGGAAGAAGATGTCAGCTGTGTTGCAGTGAGGAGAGAATTTCAAAGGCTTCAGTCCCCACCAATAAAGGGCGAGGAATGGCTTTTGAATAGATTTGTCAAGGCAACCCTACTGTTCTGGGACCAGGGAGAGCAGGAACAACATAAAGGAAGGGTTGCTGTATGAGATTAGAAAGTGAAGTTCACAAAGCATGGCAGATTTTTGTAAGAAACAGTAGATCAATGAAACTATTGAACTCGATGGAAAAAAAAAAAAAAAAAAAAGAAAACAAACACACTACCCAGTAATGTTACTTTTTTTAGTAAAAAATGGTTAAAATGGAAGTATTTCACAGAGGCTTTAAGGTTTAAAGTAGTAAAGCACTATACATTTTACAATTTGCATGTATAATTTTAATTAACAGCTGAATGTGAAATTGCAAATGTAAGATGGTAGAAATTATAAAAGAAGTAGAATTTTTATGAAGTATTACATTCATTTGAAATAAGTAAAATTAATATTAACTACTGATAGAACACTACATCAGAGAGCTGGAGATAATACAGAAGATTAGCACACAATTAACCAGCTTTTATATACAATGTGACACTTGCCTGTAAGAAATAAGTATTCTCGAAAGCAGTGTCAAGATATGTAAATGGATGATTTGTTTTATCATTCATCACAGCTCCTAATAAATTCAAAAATCATGACTTCTATAGGTACTAAAAATAGGCCACCAATGATACAGGAGAGATAGCTC
Organism: Tyto alba; assembly: GCF_018691265.1. Taxonomy (NCBI): domain Eukaryota; kingdom Metazoa; phylum Chordata; class Aves; order Strigiformes; family Tytonidae; genus Tyto; species Tyto alba. The sequence continues at coordinate 2,096,146 of NW_024881275.1, read as the reverse complement.
CAATGAAGAATTACTTTTTTAACAATTCATTCTTTCAATGACAGCAATTAGCCCTACAGACAGGCAGCGATTAGGTGTATATTTTAATTATTATTCATTTTACCAGTAGCCTTAAACCTGATTAAAGTAAGAGATATCCAGGTGATATGCTAGTCTTAATACCACTCAGCCACACTTCACATATGTAAAATTCTTCTTTCTTATAGGAGATTTTCAATGCTAATGTAAGTTATGACACTCCATCCACTTTTTAGGCCATTAATCATTTAACTTATTCTTTAAGATCTACTTTCTGCAAATGAAATTAAAGGTAATGCACTTGTCTTATTCAGACTAAATGCTTAAAGAAAAATGGAGTTGTCAGATTCAAATTAGAGGATTTAAAATTTCAGTTTTACTACATAACATATATTTTAAGGTTTTGATTTCCCATAAAGAAAATGGGGATTTTTCTGACAGAGCCTGTAGGGGTTACCATTCTTTATATTTTTAACATTTAAGTCAGAGCTGTCAGGCTGCATCCCAGGTGATTCTCTATTCCCATCAGTCACGGCCTATAAAACAGTAAGGTTAAGTCAGGAATAGGCAGTCTATAAACAGAGTTTCACTAAATCCATGGGAAGAATTCAGGTCTTAACAAAAAGTCCAGCATGCGACTAGTTTAAATTTGTCACGTGCACCTATTGTTTTAGGGTCCCGCAACGGGAATGTAGAAACACAGACACGAGTCTGATCTGGTGAGGAAGAGAGACTTTTGAATAGAAGTTTAGTTGGTCTCACTTAAAAAATATGGTTTTAAAAATCTCAGCAACCCCATACTTCACTATTAAATGAATAATGAATGCATGGCACCATCCTTCGCCCAAGGGTGGAACTTGGTGCTTGCTGGCCATCAAATAACACCGGATCATCCCGGTCCAACTAGCTGTTGGTAGGTGTACAGTGGCAAATACCCTGACATTCCATCAGGAAACCTCGGAGCACCTTGGAAGTAATTACATCTCATGAAACTACTGTTTTTTTTTGCCAGTTGTGCGAATCATCAAACTGAGTCACGAAGAGCTTAAAGGGGTTTTTCCACCATCACCAGATCAAGCCAGGAGCGCTGGGTGCACCCAGGGCTTTGCTCCAGATAACAGGCAGTGCGTGGGCTGCCTTGGTGTATGCCTCTATATCGCTGGGCAGCAGGAAGGAACACTGGACTCAATTCTTATTATTTTGACTGCTAACTTTGAAGTTCAGAAAAGTCTTTAATCTCGGTTATTTTAGGGGTTGGTGTAGGCACACAATTTCCATGGCCCTGTAATGTGCTGTCTTTCATACCCTAAAGAAATAGAAGAGGTCAGCAGATAAAGTCATGTTTATAGAGCCATATGCAGACGTATATATCCCAACTCTTTAAAAAAAACCCGGCCTCACCTCTCGCATCCACTCTCGAATAGTTTTCCCAACTTCTTGATGCCACACATTGTGAACAGAGTCTGTCAACGCCACAGCAGTTACCTTATTCTTTACTTCTGCCTCTCGTTGAATCATCTGTTAAAAAATATTGGCTTTAAGTTCTTTCTTTCTATTGAATAGAGTCTGCTTAGTCACAGATAATGATCTTAAATTAAAAAAGAAAGAGCAATACAGGTTCAATACTTGACTTCACTTGTTTTAAAGTTTATACAAATCCTAACAGCTCCAGAAACACAGAAAGACCTAATATTTTTGATAAAAGAAATAATACTAACTTTTAACTGACTGAACTATTCAGTCCTATTATTTTCCATGTGGCTTGACAATTCTAGGATTAAAGGTATCATAGTGAAAAAATGGAAGATTCCCTGAGGACACCTTTTACAAGCTTCTCCAAGTTCCTATTTCTGTGCTTCAGGGAAGCTGGTACCCGTGGTTCACTGTAAGCTACTCATGACTATCATCTACTAATTTTCAGTAGATTGCTGTAGTTTTTCTGATGTACAATCTTACTTTGACTTGTATGGGTTTTTTCTTTTTCTATCCAATTTAGCTACCTTGCACTCCCACCATGGTCCCAAAATTCTTTGTGGTCTCTCTTATACATATGCTTACCCAGTTAACACCAGAGCCTCTCAACATTTTTAGGATATTAAAGAGGCTCTGTTGTTGTAAATGACAATATGACTAAATAATATTAGTTTTAAAACCAATTAAATGATTGCTGCAAATAACACAAGTGAACTGACAAAGATGCTGTGGAATTCAGCGCTGCTCTGCAAGATAAAAGAGACTGGGAAAGAATAGTTTGATATCAAAGAGAGACAAAAAGGTTTTAATCTCCTGACACGAGTGACCCTAATTTGTAACACTGGATCAAAGAACGTATAATGAATTATACTTATAAAACCAGCATTTCACAACTAGTGTCTTTATCACCGTGTACACCACACTAAAGTTAATGTTTCTTTTTCAGCATCCCATTGTATAAACGGCAACACATACAACATTTCTAAAACCAGGCATTCTTTGTTCGTGCTCTAGTAACTGCTTATCAGCATACAGGCTGCACCTCTGAAGACACTGCTCTAAAAGACTTTTACAATGGGGATGTGAATTGTATTTTGCATCAGAAACTTCAAAATAAACTCCTCAATCCAGATTTCGATACAAAAGTATCATTTATCCATACCTTATGCAAACAATCTCCTAGTTTCTTCAAAATGTCACACAAGTAAACCCATTAGACCAAACACTCTTACCTCCAATTCCACATAACCACAGTATGACAGTCTGAATTATCGTGTCTTGCTTTTTTTTTTTTTTCCTGGCTTATATTAGTATATTTTAAAATCAGTGTAATCAAATTAATATTCTAAGGGAAAAATGTTCACCGCTATTGACTGGGGAGTGTCAACACAGAGCTCCCCCTTCCAGATAAAATCAGGTGTCCACCTTCCCCAGTACTCTGTCTTTGGTCATGTCAGAATTACATGACTCAGGAATTCAGATGAGCTTAGGACATCTTGGGTAAGTGTGTATGAAGAGACTCTTGACAGTAATCTTTCTTTATGTGAGGCCTTTCCATACATACCATATTTTCCATCATTTACTGTCCTGTGAAGCACATCCGATATCTAGAATTTTTGGAGGATGGGACATAACAGGTACGTGTGTGGGGGACAAAATCACACATTTAGGACAAAATACCACCTACTGTAAGAGGCTGAGGTTCATTCAGCTGTAACACAAAACTGGCATTTTCAGCCAAACATCTGATACTGAGCACTAAATTTCACTGTAAATATAAAGATGGCAAAACTCCCTCTATTATGACAGCGTATGTAAGAATAGTGAATTTCTCAAGACAATCTTCAGGCCAGTGCAAGAACCACTTAGATTCCGCTAAGCTGTGGAAGAAACTCCTGAGCTCCAGAGGAAGGGGATGCCTCAAAACAAGAGGCTTTTATTGATGCTACAAACCTGTATGGACATCTCGAGCACCGATAAATGCTTTGTCTCTCAAAGAGCTGAGCCACTCAGACCTTCGACCAGTGTGGTTCAGCAGAACTTGGACTCATTGTGAGTGACTCATCTGTAATATTCTATTCTATTCTATTCTATTCTATTCTATTCTATTCTATTCTATTCTATTCTATTCTATTCTATTCTATTCTATTCTATTCTATTCTATTCTATTCTATTCTATTCTATTCTATTCTATTCTATTCTATTCTATTCTATTCTATTCTATTCTAATTCTATTCTATTCTATTCCTCCTCTCCTCTCCTCTCCTCTCCTCTCCTCTCCTCTCCTCTCCTCTCCTCTCCTCTCCTCTCCTCTCCTCTCCTCTCCTCTCCTCTCCTCTCCTCTCCTCTCCTCTCCTCTCCTCTCCTCTCCTCTCCTCTCCTCTCCTCTCCTCTCCTCTCCTCTCCTCTCCTCTCCTCTCCTCTCCTCTCCTCTCCTCTCCTCTCCTCTCCTCTCCTCTCCTCTCCTCTCCTCTCCTCTCCTCTCCTCTCCTCTCCTCTCCTCTCCTCTCCTCTCCTCTCCTCTCCCTCTTCTTTACAATTACAGCATGTCCCAAATGTGGTTCAGATCTACCAGACATCTGAATATATTGCTTTTTAGACTTCAGCTTTACCATCCCCTTTATCAGGCAGAGCTATGTGCATGAGATGATCGTGGAAGAGATGACCCTTTGATTGCAGGGGAAAACCAGGCTGCTTTTGGGAGAGCTGTGGATAGTCCTTTCTCTAACCAGCCATCAAACCAATCCAACTGCTTTACCTTGACATAACAGGTAAGGTAGCATCACCCTCCTTCCCTAAACAGGACAGCATCTGCAGAAGGACCTTCTTCTGAAAGGCTGCGGGTCCTGCTAGGAGTTGTCAGGAGCCTGTGTTTAGGCTTCTCCTCAACTCAGACCACAGGCAGTGTGGTTAGGGGACCAGATCCTCTGCTCCATGCACTCGCCATAAGAGTGGCTCAGAAATCCTACCAGAAAAAAAGGCCTCTGAAAAAGACAGCATCTAAAAACGAGGCCTGTAAGCCACACATCCCCCAACCTCCACTAAACACTGCTGTATACTGAGTAAGTTTTAGAAACCCACCATACGCACTAATATTCCTGTACCAGTGCTGTGCATTCCAGCACTCATTTGGCTGCACCGTCTTGCACAAAATGCTGTGATTTAAGCGGGCAAAGGAGCAAAAATATCATTGTCCTTGAAGCGCACGTACCTACCAATTACTCGGAGTTATTACATGCTGGGGGAAGCTTAAAATCGTCACCAGCTCGTTGTGCTCCAGCATGACTTCCTCCATAAAGGGCTGGTCTTCAGAAGCACTGCTAATGACCAGCAAGGGGAAAAAATACGCTCTGCTTTGGAAAAGCAGTCTTTTCTCAAGCTATTGTGTCCCACATTTCTGTTTCGGAAACTAGCCACCCAGTTCATCTAAGAACAGCAGCTTTTTCTTCAAATCACAAGGAAATACAGACGTGCAGTTCCCATCTCCCTTTCCAGACCTAGCTCAGGTTTGCTATTCTCAATTTCCCTATGCACGTGGAAGAACTGGCAGCCATCGATCTCTTCCTACTCTTTCTTCACACGGTACACGCAGTCTTTGCTTTTCAGCTCACAGATGATATGGGGAATAATATGCAATACCCGACATGCTGCTGGTGCTTGCTGCCCCAGCTTTGTGGATGCTTGCAGAATGGTATTCTGCTCACAAAGATCAGCAAAAAGACTGAGGCTGACAATGTGAGGTTTTTTGATAACTCAGCCACAGTGCTGGGGTCAGGACAAGGGCTCATGGCTGCAGCAGCAAAGAGGGATCGAAGGGATTAACTGAGCTTCAGCTACAGATTTCTCTACATCCAGCCCAGAAGAAATAAGTTTTGGTAGGCCCTTATGAGCCAACTTGGAAAGAAAACAGACAAAAAAAAATACATCAAGTGGGGAAAGGATCAAGGGTATAACCTTCACTTAAACAAGAAGTCTGTGTCCATTTTTAAGTGACACAGAAATGTCACAACAGAGCATGTCAAACCCAGGACATTTAGCTTCTACCATAACAGCTCACGTTCTCTGCTACAACAGGACATTCACTGATAATAATAACCAAGGAGCACAGATCCAGGTGATGCTCAAGCAGCAGATCCTCTCACTGGGGATGATAATTTATCCTGCCAGGAGGTACAAGAAGCCTAGGTGCTTTTGGCCACAGAAGTTTCAATATGCAGTAAATGCTTCAGATTCAATGGGTTGATAGCTCACAGTTAAAACATATTTATATTTTCTACAAATAGTTTTGACTTCACATAAATTTTTAAAATTAGGGGAGCAGAATAGAATTGTTAGCATAAAATATACTAACATTCAACACAAAGGTATCATCCAGATGCCATTCAAATTTGATATAACTACAGAGTTGTACCACATTCCAAGGGAAGGATGCTATGGCATACACGATTTATACTTCCCAGGACTAGTTTTATTGTGTGAAGTCAGTACAGTCTTTTAAAGTGGACGTGTTAAAACTGAATATATTTAATAGACCACAAACTACTTATAACACTATAATTTCCGCCCCCCCCCCCCCCTCAGGATAACGGTGTTTTTTACTGAAGCAACAATTGTAAAAAAGGACCTAAGGTTTTTGTCTAAAATTAATTTTATGCCTTATACTCTCTGTACATCCGTAAATTCCACAGTCACGAAGTTTTCACAGACTAGGAATTAATTAATTTCCTGCTCAATGTTAATTTTCAAATCCTAAATTATTCTTAGCTATATAGATTTTGCAAGAAGTCATCTCTCTGTGTACCCCTTCATTGGATGGCTTATGGCTTCTCTCACTCTGCCCTTACATTCTTTCTTCTTTTTCCAATAATTCATTTATAGTCAGAAGTAGGTTAACTGGCACTTCCCTAGTAGGTAAATCGGTTCTCATTTATTACTGCATCACTCAATACACCACTCTGGGTCCTCCAGACTTTCCCAACCACCCTTTCTATTCAGGCACTTCCATTTTACCTTTGTGTTCCTTCTTTGTGGTCACAGTAAAGTTTGCTTTTGTAATTTACTGACCATATATCATCACTACTTGATATTTGATTCCCTTAAAATGGCAAGTCATAGACCAGCGTTCACTGCAACAAGTTAGAAAGCATTCAGGCATCTTTTTGAAAGTCCTCCCTATGCCAGTGGTTGAAAATTTGTTCCTTCACATTGCAAGGGAAAATGTCAATTATCAATTTGCACAAGTATTCAATTCTATCACTTCCATACGCATGAACTTGAAATCCCCGAAAAATGCATTACTTAAATTCACATATATTAATTAGCCACTTATTGGTCAATTTAGTATGTGTTCTACTGCTAAACTGTCTGTAATGTCAGGTGGCAATCCTGTGTAAGTTTATATTATACAATTATCAAACTTTATAATGACAGAAAGTTGATACCTTTATTATCTGTTGTGTATGCACATAAAACACAGACTCATATTATATATGCAGTATATTTAGTGCGTGTATGTATATATATATATTTAGGATAGATGATAAAAAACATGTTTGGTATATATTTTATAGCATAGCACTCTTGTCAAATGAAAGCATCAGTATGCTAAAAAGGGGACTCAAAGGTCTGATCCTGAAAACATGAAAATCCGCTAATATCCCAGTTAGACTTCAAGTAAATGGCCTGTGAGAGTTACCCTTTGCAGCATTTATTCCATGCTCTTCATACCTATCCTAACAAACTTAAATTGGCTGAAAAGTCAAACTTCTGAGAAAGGTAAAAGGAAGTTAAAATATGCCTCTTGTATTATTACGGGCTCAGACAATCAAATCAACCTCCATCACTTCATATTTGGGGGACACTTACTCTTCTGAGTTGCTTGTAATTAGGAATGAGGAAAAATGGATTGGAGAAAAAAATTGCCCCCAAATTGTACTTTCTCTTGAACTTTTGGAAAAACCTTTCATCTACTTCCCGTCTTCCATCGCCGTTTCAGTTGTGGCATGGTGTTTACATGGTATGCGCTGGGCTTGAATGGGCATGTCTACAACAAGCATGTGGCTTGGAGCAATTAAATTCTGACGCAAGTCCTCCATTGTTTCCAATTGTCTCATACTGGTTTGAATCTCTAAGAGGTTTGGCGTGTGCAAACTGAATTCCTTTCAGAGGAAACTGAACTGGAAGCCGCTGTCCAAATGTCCTCAATGATTTCCAGAAGTGAAATGAATTTGTAGCAGAAATTCTGGTGGATCAAAACAGCATCAGCTGGACCCTGAAATACTTGTCAAAGCAGTGGTAGATGGGAAGAGAGAAAAAAATCACGTGCCAGGAATGGTGTGAGAGGGGGCAATTTTTACTTAATGCTTTTGGAAGGATGTGCGGATTATTTCTTGGTAACTTCACATGCTCTCCTTGGAGCTTGGTACATGTCTACAGCCTTTCAAGATCCTCTTTGACCCTCCTTCCCCTCAGTCTCATACACACCAAGGAACTGGTCTGTCTGAGCGGTAGCACTCGAGCCTCTCTTCAGTTGAGAAAGACTCCTATTCACTATGAGGCATATAATTCTATATGTTTGCAGTGCAAGTTTGTTGGTCTGGGATTCCCAAGAACTTTCACTGCTTCCTGGATAGGATTCCTGGATTTCTGAAATACTCTCAGTTTTTCTACACATCTTAAAACGGAATTAGATCCTCAAGTCTTCATAAAATATTATTCATTAGGGATTAGAATTACTGAGCAACTACACTTGAACAGCACATAGCAAAAATAATAAATAATCCAAAGTTAAACTAGTTCCCATTTTCAATTAGCAACGAGAATAAATTTCCCTAAATGAATTCACAGACATGTGATAAAATCCCTGCTTGCAGGAGACAAAGCATCTGATACAGAGCAGTTTTTAAACAGCAAAAGAAAACATCTGCAGAGATACAATCATAGAATGACCATAGCCAAGTACTTTCTGATATTTTGTTCAAAGATCTATTGGATGTTACATCTACAATTGTGATAGCTTTTCTACAGCAATAAATCACACTGCAACGGTAATAATAATGCATGAACATATTAGAACAGATTGCTTTAGAGCATCTGGAGTCTAGGACTTGTCACAGTTCACACTGTAAACCAATTTCTGCTGCAGAACTTTTACTGAACATTTCCACACGTACCTTATATTGGGGGGTGTAAGTTCTTAAAATCAATCATGATTAGAAAAATATTTAAACCTAAAATAACACAAGATTAAACAAGTGTAGGGGTCATCTCCCTTATGCACAGCTCAGTAGAAAAGCAACAAAAAAACCCCGTACACAAAATTCCTCTGGTAATATTTTGCGAGCAGCACAAACAAAACTCATGGCTCTCTAGTATAAACGCCTCAGGCTTCAGCTTTATTACAACTTTAAACTTATTAATGCAATTCTTCCGCTTCTGTTGTCCCTAGTGTCTTACGACAGAGAGCTTACAGGAGAAAAGACTTCGAGGGCCTGCAGTAAGTTGGAGAACACCAAGTTCCCAAGCACGGGCGGTTGTGCTAATAGGTGCAAGAGGACCATGGGCAGGGATGCTGGCTCACCTTGCTCACAAACCTCCCTGCAATTTGTCCAGTATGAAGCCTAGCAGTTCAACAGAAAGCCCAACACAGACATCAGCCGGCACGGTACTGTGTGGGGAAAAAAAATCTTTGAATGGGTCCACTAGATCTCACCCGCAAGAGCTCCAACAAAACCAAGCTGGTGGAAGGGGCATCCTCCTCAGTCTGGTTGGCATTCTGCAGATAGTCTCCTTGCAGACCAAAAATGTACATTAGACAAGAGGGTTGGGTGAAACTCTTCCCATCAAAAGCGAAAAAAAGCCAATCCCGTTTTTAATGCACGTCAAGGTATTTCAGCAGTGAAGGTTGCTGAGATATTTGCCTTTGGGCTGCTGGAGAGCCACGGTGGTAGTCACGAAAGGAGGTTTGGAGCAGCTGGGTCTAGCTGGAGTCGGCCACTTGGTACCCCCCTCCTGACACCAGCAGTCTGCTCCCCAAAACTGGAGACCTGAGCTGGGGAAATCTCACTGACACGAAAATAAAGTTCTGAAGGGTCAACAACTTCCACCATTCTCCACCAGGAACAAAAAGTGAAGACTAATCAGTTTAAGTGTTAATGTTCCTATGCTGCTGGCTGCAGCAGGGAGATGCTGGTTTGACTCTAACATACGAGCTCCGAAACGGTTCGGTCTGAGGAATGCGGAGCTCCGCGAGGGCCAATTTACGCTGCCAGGAAGCGGCCTAAATCAGCATGTGCAGTATTTGGCACTGCTAATGCTGAAGAGCATCTGATACTTGAGCTGGGTGGTTTGAAGGCAGCTTGGGTATGTCCACCGCAGTCCACGAGCCCTGGGAAAATCGTATTTGAGAAAATCCACGCGGTTCGCTGAACTGTGTTTCATTTTGTGTTCACAGTTAATTTGGACTTGGGTAGTGGAAGATGTTGTCAGTGCGTGATCGCGCCTCAACCTCCGGCGCAGCAGAAGATCCTTTGCTGCTCTGGCTTCACCATGTGTCTGTGTCAGCAGCATCCTCTTAATAGAGATGCAGGAGGTTTTCTGGCAGGAGGCTGCATCACCTCTCCAAATGACATGAGCTCAGCCAGCAAAAGCATTCCTTTGTTGGAATAGCTACACAAAACCTGCGCTAGAGGTTTTGCTAACATAGTTATCTTGGCCAGAGTGGTGAAGGGTTTTTTTTCAGGCTCTTAGCTGATACATCTTTGCCAGTAAAACCTTATGCTGTAGGTCATGGCTTTGCCTTTCCTTGGTTCACCTGGATTTCTGAGGCACTGTATAGATGTTTGAGTGCTGTGCCTAGTTTGAAATGAAATAATAAAACGGAGTGAAACAAAGTGAAATGAAATGAAACAAAAAATAAAATAAAATAAAATAAAATAAAATAAAATAAAATAAAATAAAATAAAATAAAATAAAATAAAATAAAGTGAAATAAAAGCAAATAATAAAATAAAAAAGTGAAATAAAATAAAATAGTAAACTAAAGTAAAATAAAATAAAATAAATTAAAATAAATTAAAATAAAATAAAATAGAATAAAATAAAATAATAAAATGAAATAGAATCAAATAAAATAAAGCAAACCAAAAGTACCAGTGAAGTGCCTTCATCAGGACCATCTACACCCATGCCTGAAAGCTCGAAGTGCTGGAGCACCAGGCAAGGTCAAGGTCTGCCTGGATGCGGGAGCAGAGCGGTCTCGGCTCGAGGCCGGCAGAGCCCTCAGCCCCCCGCCCCAGACTTGCTCGCCGGGGCTCGGTTTCCACCCAGACTTTCCCAGGCCCCGCCGGCTCCGAGCAGGGGCAGACCTGCGCCCCTCCGATCGCCCCGACCCCGCAGGCAGAGCCTGGCAGCCCCGGCCCCTCGCAGCGACGCACGGCCGACGCCTCGCCGGAGGGGGCCCCCGCCACGCCCGGGCGGGGCGCCGAGGCCTGCGGGCGAGCGGCTCCTTGAGCCTTCCCTGCCCTGCCCGTTTCGCTGCTGTCGGCGGGAGCTGAGGGAAGGTCCCCCCTAAGGAGGGGCCGGGGTGTTGGGGTGCGGCGAGATGACCGAGTTACGACGACTCCTCGCGTCGGGCTCGCCGCGGCTGCTCGCGGCCCCAGCGGGCTCCGCGGAAGGGCGGCAGCTGACAGGAGCTGGGCTGTTGACGCCGCCACCAACCTCGGCCATCTGGTCTACCCATCCGAGGGGTGCGACCGCTCCAGGGCAGAGGCGCTCATCTGCTCCCCAGGCAGGCTCCCCGCGCGCCCCAGCCTGGTCAGCACCTCCGAGGATGTTACTCTGGGTGATTTCAAGTCAATTAGGAAGGCGGGGGCTGGACAGAAATAAATCCTCCTCACACCGGGGAAAAACGTTTCCTCCTCGGGGTACTTGCTTGAGCTGACTTTTAAGGGATAGTGGACCGCCTCTGCTGTATCTAAACAACCAGTATGCATACAGGATAGATCAATAAAACTAGCCATTTACTCTCAGCCTGTCTTGTTGGGCTCCTCTTTGGCACCACGTGGGGTGAAAACCTCTAAAAGCCTTGAACCGTAATAGGCAGGTTCTTAGAATTTTATTTAATCGGAAAAAAGTTAAATAAAATAGAGCAGACTTAAATCTCTGTGATGGCAAATTAGTTGGAATAAACTGCTCCTGAAAATCAGTGTGTAACAAAACCATTAATATACAAAGCTTGAAAATGAAATGATACAAGGGGTTGGAGTCTTGTTTTGATATTTTACCATCACGAAGGTAATGGTTCATATCTAATGAAAAACGTGGCCTGAAGTAAGTTATGGAAGTAATTTTCTCATGTTTTAATAAATGTGTAAATCCAGAACTCAGCCTACAAGTGAACAATCATATTAGTGAAATGAATGCGAAACAATCAAGTAAATAACTGTTTTTACGTGTTAAGTATCAGATTCAACAGGGTAAAATAGCATTACTTCTTCATTGCTTCTGTCTGAACAGTACATGCAAAACTTTTATTACAGCTTTATGCAAATCTCACATTGGTGTATTTTTCAATGAAATAGTTTCCTTGTATGTCATTGTATACCTAGAGAAGCAGAGAGAATTGCACTGGTTTAACAGCAAGAAGGGCAAATCCTCTCCAGGTTTCTGGATGTTGGCTGAACAAGGACCAAGCGTTTATTGAAGAAGTTGTCCCTGTTTTATCACGTGTACATAAACGTGTCAGCCTATGTATTAATTTTTATTAAAAGGCCAGACTTGGCGAAAAAAAAAAAAAAAAAAGAAATTGAGAAAAACTTGAGTGTTAAGCTCAGTACCTCGCAGATGGACATGAAGTCTGACGCCCTTGTTATTTAAACACAGACAGCTGGATTTCCACTTCAGCCAGAGGATAAGACAACACTCACTCTTCCTGTCCTTTGAAGCCTCAGCTTCGACTCTTGCAACCTCTGAGTAACTTCAGGAAGGAAAAGTCTCTCCACAGGCAAGGTCTCTGAGCAAGAGGGTATGTAAACTGAAACTTTTGGGGTCACACAAACTCAGGGAGATAACTCTCTTTGTGGTTAGGGAATGGCAAATTGTGATTTATTATTGCAGGCAACCCAAAGAGGAGCAGCAGCTTCGCCCTTCTTTCACACTAAAATGCTGCTGCCGCATGCATGCTCCTTTGCCAAAAAAGTATGTGCATGTGTGGCAGAAAACCAAATTAAACACCAAGCAGACCACAATATGACTGACATCCTCAAAGTCTGGAAAAAACAGTAAAGCAGAAGGGGAAATACTGGATAATTTTTTATCAGGCCTCTTTATCAGGCATTGGACATGCCATCAGATATCAAACAAGGTTTTCCACCCACTCGTGAGATGGCGAAGTAGCAGCAAGGCTAAGAAGGCTCCACAGAGGAGAAAATCTTCCATACGCAGAAGGGCTTTGTGAAGCAGCCTGAAGGATGTATAACTAATCTAATATGACAAATGATTCAGATAAAGATCTTCCGATTCAGACTACAGAAAAGACTCTCATAAACAGTACACATTCATAATTAGCTGCCTGGCCCACGCCCTGTGCTGGTAGCCACCAGGCACAGCTGTACTGGTAATGGAAGCCCAGACCCTCCACCCTCCAAGACACTGGGCATGGACCTTCTCTCCAGCAGGTCTGGAGAGCCGTGGTACTGCCGCAGCACAAAACTTCCACCTCAACATCCCTGGGCGTGGAAATGGGGCGGGGAACCGGGCTGCTGTCTCACTGCCATGAATCCTTCCTTCGTTCATCCTCCTGGCCTGCTCAGTGATCTTGGACCAACCCGGTCATCAGCTCGCTCACATCATTTATTGCCCAGCAGTGCTCCAGGAGACTCCCGTGCTACTTGCTCCGCGTCGCCCTCCGCGTGAGCCAGCCAGTCAAATACCACAAATCATCCCCGAGTATTTATGACATCAGTTAGAGAAGTGATGCCAGGTCGCGATGAGTCAACAGAAGAACGAGGAGTGTCATTTCTTAGAGTAATGAGTGCTGTCGTGCCTACGTGTCAGGACAACAGATGCTGCAAAAAAGCAAGAAAGATCCCAGCTTCCCATGTAGGAAGGTACTAATTTATCATACACGGTCCTTCTTTGGCGAGATAACCTAAACTCACAAGCCTCGAAGAGAGACTCTGGCACATTAAGAGTGGTGCATGTTTATTTTCACGCTTGTTACGAAATGGAGAAATCGTCCTGAAAATTTTGGATCGGACTCTGCCTTTGGTGGTTGCACCCGGGCTGCCAGACAAAGACTTTTCTGTAGCTGTCAGCCAAGCCACACCGGCTGGCTCTTGAAACAAGGCTACGCCAGTGAGCAAGCTGGGAGGGCATGGAGAGCACTGGGAAACCCTCCCCTCTCACCAGGGCAGGAGCCAGCCGGGCAGAGCTGCTGGGGTGAATGTCTCTGGTCCACCGGGTAGGACCTGAAGGAACAGCAGCCTTGTCCTGTGAACATGGGATCTCCAGGGAGCTCGTTAGGATGCCGCAGGACCGTGAAGATCAGCCACCCCTGCACTAAAGCACAAGCGACGTCTGCTAAACTTTCTGCACACACTCTCCAGAGTTTCTGGTGTACTTTGAAAAAAGGCCTGCTGTGGATTTAACTACTTGCCCGTCTTTTTAAGCTAAGAGCTCATCATTTTCAACTTAAGAAGTCTCACTTCAAAAAAAAAAAAAAAAATCACAGATATCGTGGAAGGCAAAAGACACTGTGTGAGATCTGCAAATTCTGGCCCTCATCAATAAAAATTCAAAATGTTAAAAACATGGGATAAGGTAGAAAGTCAGTCCCCCTTTCCCACAGCATTTCGTGCCTGCTTTGTGTGATATATCTACCAAATGATAAGCTCCTTGAAAGAGAACCATTTTCCTTTTGTTTGGTCCTGAACACACAGTTGGAAGTTCAAGCATCTAGCACACAGTGAAGCATTCTTGTATGCTCTTTGCCTAATTTTAAAATAAGTTAAATAGAATATACATAATAGCCATTTAGTTAGATCAAAGGCAGCTGGAGCCACCCCTGGTGTTTATTTCCAAACCATTACACATCACTAGCAAGATATTCCCCACGACCCTCTGATCTCGTAAGGTTCATAAGCAACGCTAAAACCAAAAGCAACCACGAGCTCTACTTCTGCTCCTTTTCCTCCAAAGTCCTCCTTGGTGACAAAAACGCCCTGGGGTAGGTTTTCCACGTCTTTCCTGCACTACCAGCACCACCACCACAGCTTCCCTGGGGCAGAGCGGGGTCCTGGTGAGCAACCCCCTACCACAAGGAGTCTGGCTGCACCCCACCGTTGGTTGAAAGTCACCACGTAACTGGACCAGAACACCAAATACTGTTCACGGGCCCCATCTCATCACAGTTCTATACGTGAACACTTACAGACATGTCAAGGTCCTTTTAAGCTGCGCTAAGTAACATCATTACATCAGGGCAAATGCCTTGTTGGGACGTTACCTCAGTTTAACTAAATTCCCTTCCAAACTAACGATTAAATTCACAAAAAACCTGCAGTATAGACAAACCTTGCTCTGCTGAACCCATCCCGAGTCTCCCTACCCCTAACACACTCCGGTGCGGCGTCGGAGCGGAGGACCTGAGCTAACTGCTGGAACAAAACCAGCTTCCCCCGTGCAAAGGGAGCAAAGGTTCATGCCAGACTTGAAAGGAAGTTTTCCCAAGCCTAACAGCTGTGCCGCCAATGTTTTCAGTTTAATTTTTTTTTTTTTTTTATTATTTTTTTCTCCTATAACCTTTGTGTGAACTTCTGAAATGAATGGCTTTGGCTTACAAACCTGCACTCCTGAAGCAAACAGCCCCATGAACCTGGCAGCCCCTTTCACCCTCACCCCTTGCATTGCTAACCTTAGATCCCCGCCCCGCTAACCGGGCTGGAGATGCAGGTGCCAGTAAGTTTGAGCAAAACATAACGAGCAGCTCATGAAACACCTGATGCGGGGACATGGTGAGACATTGCTCCTGCTTGGACAGCCTGAGCTTTCTGGCAGGACACAGCGGCTGCCCCCAGTCCCATGGATTTCCAAGACATCTGATACCAAAACATTATTAGGTGTGGATGTTGTGTTTTGGATCATAAATGCATCATTTAGGTTGTTTTTGGTTTTTTTTTTTTTTTTTTTTTTTTTTCTCCTGCACTTGCTGAGGTTTCTGGAGGGGATCACGTTGCATCACAAGCTCAGCTGTTGAAGTCCAAGTGTGAAAACAGTGGCAACATATCCCACCCGAGCCGTTCTTGCAAAACACGGGCAATGGACACGTGCTGTGGCCCACACACAGGTTTTATCAGCGCACTTTTCCAGCTTCGGCTTCAAAGGTGAAGCCGTAAGCGTGTGAGGCAGATCACCCTCAACACTGGAGGACGTGTTCTTGGGAGAGCAAAGACCTGTGCCAGCCCTGTGCCAGATGTGCACCCCCCTTGCTGGCTCCCCACCGAGCTCTGCTCAGCATGTGCACGTGTTGTGTTTTCCCAGGTTGAGGCGATATCGGCAAATTCCAAAGTTTATGCAAGTAATGAGGGAGCCGGCTGATGTGATCCATTTGATCCGACGAGGGTTGGATTGACAAAATATCGTCTAGGATTGATGAAATATCGTTTAGGATTGATGAAATATCTAGTTCTGTACAAAAATATCTACTGCAACACATAGGTGGCATGCCTGCTGTCTCCAAAGAAAGACAGTTTTCCTTTGGTTAGTTCTGGGGAAGAAGTCATAGTTTTATAATGGGTTGTGCGTGTCCCTATGGACATAAGTGCACCTTTGAATTGTCAAAGCAATTTCTGTAGAAATGTATGGAGGACAGACAGCAGACCGTTGTCATTGCATGTTCAGATATTAATGAACCAGAAATTACATTCCTTTTATAGCAACTGTCCTCTAGCATTCCCCTATCTTAAGGAAAACAGCACTTCAGAATGCTGACAAGAGCAAAGTCTATAAAGCTATCATTTAAATACCTGACAGTAAGCACCAGTAAGACACGGCACTAGAAAATCTACACTCAGAAGGACTCTTCTGCAGGTACTGATGCATTTTCTTGTTTTCCTTTGTTTTCGGTATTTCATTTTATAAAGCTCCTCCAACATTTATCTGCGCACATTGTAGCGGTGTAAATCACGTATAGCACGAGAGCCTACCGAAGTTGCAGTCTCATAGCTTCCACGGTGTTACTGCAGCACTAAAACCATCAATAAAAATGTTTTCACACTCTATATGTCAAAATCAATTTTACTAATAAGTATCATATTTCTTCTAAGGTAAAGAAATTTATTAATTTTCTTCTTATGTCTCTTTTTTTTTTTTTTTGCAATACGATTTTATCTATTCTCGCCTAATACGGAAATAAATTGGAGCGGTACCATGCGGCTCCAATTAAGAGATATCAGTCCAATTCTTAAGTAAACTGGTAACAATTTTTTTATGCAGCAATGCTAGTGGGAAGTGATGGTGGCAGTGCTGGGAAGCAGGGGCTGCTGTTGAAGCCCAGAGCAGCTGTGACAGTGCAGATTCAGCTGCACCGCTCCGCTAACTTATTAAAATTATTTTCTGGAAAATAAGCCACCAAACCCTTCAATGTGTGAGCAGGTCGCCTACTCCCACCTAAAGGGTCTCTGCTGAGGCTCCCAACGCAACGGTGAGGAGTGATTTTCACCAGGCATTGGATATAGATCACTAATGCACTGCACAAAGGCTACTGAAAAGCCATGAGCTGGGAACAGCTTCTGGTCACTACTAAACAGGGGGCAGATTTTAACCAGTGACCTAGAAGTGAAAGACTTTGTAATCTGATTACCAATCCCTTGAGCCATCCCATCCCTCCCCTTTTCTTTTTTACTGATAAGAGAAAAAGAGTCTTATTACCTAAGCAACTTTTGTAGCCTGTTAGCAATGCAAAAGCTTTCATTTAGTGCTTAAAAAGGAAAGTCTCATGGGCACGCTTATTAGCCCAACTCAAGCACAGGCTCTGTATTATTTCTCCCTATTAATTTCAAAATAAATGTATTGGTATGAAAGTGTAGCACAGTGCTTTTTCTGATAATGATTTATAGTAAAGTTCTTGCTGATTAAAATAGGTGCTGATGAGAGGTTTTTACATAGCTGTGGAGTCAACAGATCCCTCACTGGCAAACGAAGAGACAACATGCTCCTTTTGTCAGCAAATACTCCAAAGAATATGAACGCATTACCGAGGTATGGTGCGCATCAGAGATGATGAGCATCTAAATCGCTGTTTTTTCATGCATAAATCATAATTTTGAACAACCACGAAGATGAGCTTTCTCATTCAGAAGCAGGACAGTTTGGTAAGTGTTACCGTCTCATTGTCAATATTAGTTTAATGCACAAACAGGATCTCTCAAGTACGCCAAGACCCATTTAAATAGACTTTAAGAGACGACGAAGCTATTGTTTCTCCTCTTCCTCCTCGGTCCTCTTCTCAGGACCCTCAGGAAGAAACCTGGGAGACCTTTTCTGTCAGTTTCCTACCTCTTTTTTTCCAGACATTGTGGCCTGCACATTAACACCGCTTCCTTTGGCTGGAGGTAATAAACGATTAGCTACAGCAAAGCGGTGCAGTGTTCGTGTTATTCTTTGCTGTACTACACTCAGCCAATGTCTCAAAAATTAATGCAAGTGTATCAGGATCTGAAATTAACTTTTTATAGCCATAAGCAACATCCCGCTAGGAGGGGGAAAATCCTATTATAGCAGTTCTGGCATCTCACTGCTTGTAGGCTGTTAGTACACACAAAATAATATTTCAAATTATCAAATGGTGAATGCAAAAAGAGTTGTTCTGTATTGATTAAACTTTTTTTTTTTTTCTTTTTGCTTATGAACCAATAAAGCAAAACTAGGTGATGCTCGCTCCTGTTTAAATGACAGATCTATTAATACAGATCAGGTGGGAGTCCAGACTGTCCAAGACTACTGCGTGATTATACAGAAATAATTAGAAAACTTACATATTTGTAATAAACACACTAGGCTGTCCTCTGGAGCTGTGCAGTAGCTTCCAGATGGATTTTTCAGAATTTTATACACTCACTGTATGGTTTAAAAATACATTGCTAAGAACTAGAATGGCTCAAAATCACTTTGACATTTGCAAGTGATTACACTGGAGTAAAATAAAACCGTTCCAACCCACTCTACACAAAATACAACCTATTGTTATACTGGCTTGCCTTCTAATGGCCATGAGATCTGGCTAGGACAGTAGTTTAGTTTATTTAAAAATCACTTTTCCTACATAAGAAAATCATGAAGTTTCAAGCAGCTGAAAATTAGAACTTAAGACGTGGAAAAGCCTTTAGCTACAGCGGACATCCATCGCCTCGACTAACAGGTCATTTGCAGGGCGCAGGCAAACCAGTTGTTAGCTACGCACGCTTACGAATACCTGGCGTGAGAAAAGTTGCAGGCTTACTGAAAGTCAGCAACAGTTAACCAGAAACAAATATTCTGGCTGAACACCAGAGAGGCAGAACAAAAAAAACAGAGCAGATTTGATACGGGGCCCGATCCCAAACGGCAGCTGAAGCAGCGGACGGTGCTTTAGAGCAGAGGACTTAATCTCTTGAACCCGAGTGCTGGGATTTCGGAGGAAAGAGACATGCCTGATGTGTCCACCACGCAGCGGTCGTCACAGTGCGTCGCCGGCTGTGGAACAGTCGGGAGAGCTGACAGCAACACCCGGCGGCTTCACCCTGAGCTCGGGCGCTACTATTTGGGTAACATTTCTAACATTGGCGTCGGCTTGCTGGTGCTTGTGAAACGGTGCCTGCCTGCTTTTGTGACTCCGGCTGACCTGACTGCTCAAACCCCTTTTGTAAATCCCATCCAAAATAACACTCCTAAAAGCGCCCATGGATGGAAGAAGCATCTGAACTTGGAACAGCAACTCCGGTGATTTAGTGTTCCAGAATTAAGAGACATTTTTCCAAGGGTAATGTAAACGATACACATCTTACCAAAGATGCACTCCTTTAAAATTCCCATTCTTGTCCTCCACTTATCTTTCTCTTGACCTCTGCTGAAATAAATCACCCAAACTCCCCAGAACTCTCCCCGACGTGCTCCTAACGCTGCGCATCACACTTGCTGACTGGAAGCACAGCTGGCGGGGGATCTAAACCCCATCGCAGGGCAAACTCAGCCCTTCTGGCTTTGAAAAGAATGACATTTCGAGGTGGATTTTTTTTTTTTTTTTAATTTTATTTAAATTGTTATTGTACGGGATGCTTCATCCCGCATTTGTTTGCGAGTACCGACGACTCCACCCATTACATTAACACCAGGGTAAAAACAGAACAACCGCGATTTAAGCAGCCTAGGATTTCCTAATCAGAATCCGGTGGTTAATTAAAGGGAGATGACAGAATTCAGCCGAGTTTTGCTGGCTGTCCCGGACGGAAGCTGCAACCGAGGACAAGCAGTGCCCTCTAGTGTCACCGGCTGCCGGGAGACCCGCCCCACGCCCGCCCCTCCCCGCCCGCCCCTCCGCGGGGAGCATCCCCCACTCGGGACGGGGGGTCACGCGTGGGACCCGTGTGCCCAGGTACACGCACAGGGATGCTCACGGGGGGCCTGGCGTGGGCTGAGGCGTCGCGGCCGTCCCGTGGGAAGATGATTTGGCGGCGGAGGAGCAAGGGGGGGCGGGGGGTGGGGGGGGTGGTGAAGGGGGGGGGGGGCAGGCGTGAGAGCCCGGGTGTCGGGGAGCCCCGGCCGGGTCACCCGCCGTGGGGGATGCTTCCAAATTGCTGCTGAACACACAACACGGGCTGCAGGGATAAATCGCGAGCGGCCAGAGCGCAGTGGGAAGGTTCTGAATCAACCAGAAATTATAACCAAACCTGCAATGAATGGGTGTTTTGACACCTTCCCCCCCCCCTCTTTTTTTTTTTTTTTTTTTTGTTTTTTTTTGTTAAATAGAGAATAACACTGCTTAGACTTGATTACGGCCCAGTATCAACAATTTTGCAATATCACTTCTACGCCTTTTGGCAAATTACCTCAAACTTTACTCTTTGGGTATAAAATAGTCCTTTGGCACATTGAAAAATTTCTCTCTGATGGGAGGAAAAAAAAAAAAAAATCTACAAAACTTCCGTAGGTGTTTTATTTAAGCTGAAATTACAACAGAATCACATTAGGTTTGTTTAATTTTTCATTTTACTGCATAAACATTTGACAAAGAGAGAAAGCTATCTGTTCATCTTGTGAATGATGGTATACGTCATATGTTCATTAGCATTCACGTCTTCCGTGAAGTACAGGCAATAAAATAAGGAAACAAAGACAAAAGGTATAAGAGTGATACAAGATGGCACCAGTTACAGGTGCATGGATAAAGCCTTGAACATTATAAAAAGACATATATGAGATGTAAAATAAGCCACTCCTGTAATACAGTAAAAAAAAAAAAAAATTAAAAAAACCCTGAAGCCTGACAGTGCTGCCCAATTTCATTTGCATAAAAAGTGCAAGTGACTATTTATAAATATATTCAGATCACAAAAGTCTGTATTCTGTTTTTCTGTGTAAAGCATTAATAGACATTTATTCCCATCCTTGCATTTTAAAAAGCAATGTACATAATTAGGCTTTTACGAAAAGATTACAATGTGCATTATAAATTGATTCCTGTTTAAAGTGAAGGAGGCAAATATGCATTAGTTTAAGAGACAAATGGCTGGAAATGCGGTGTTCAGCATGACAGTAGATATCTATTTAGACACCTTAAAATAACTACTAGGGTACAATTGCCGAAGAAACTTTAATTGTGTAAGATTCATTAAAATCTCTAAATGGCATATACATATTTAGGCTTAATATGAGAACGTAGCCATGAAAAAAAATGATTTGGAAGGTTTTTTCGATAGATTTTAGCAGCAGTTTAGCATTCTGAAAAAGTTAGCAACAGCAACTGAAATAATCCAACCACACTTTACCGCAGACGCTGCATCTATGGCTCTTATCAATAAGTATTTTTTCAGGAGACGTACGGTGCTGCCGCCTGGGGAGCCCATCCCAAACCCCGGCACAGCTCAGCCCAGCACGAAACGGTCTGGGAGGCGGGAGGTGAAAGCGCAGTTATATATGACAGACCTTAGGAAAGTTTTTTATTATTTTTCCCCTTTCATGCACAAAGACGCTGACGGCTATTTCAAGGAAGAGAAGAAAAGACGAGGTCGCTGGCCGTAGCGCTGCTTGATCCCTCGTGCCCGAGGATGTCAACCTACTGCAGAAAATGTGACAGGGGGTTACACGTTAGGCTGGCCGGCAGAAGTTAATTTTGGGGAGGAAAGCCGCTGTTCTTTACGCCGGGCGCGGGCCGCGCGCTGCTGGGCAGAGGACCCGCGCGGGCATGTGCCTGGCGTGAGTGAGTGACGCCGGCTGAAGAAAAGAGGAGCCCGACGACTGACAGTCCCCCCTCAGCCATCCCTCCTTATCTCTGCGCTGCCAGGGAGGGGGTTCAAGCCAAAATGGGGGGATTTTTTTTTTGGGGGGGGGGGAAGACACCCCGGCGCTTCTGATGTTCGGAGCGCGCTTAGCCGGAACGGGAGGGAAAAGGGAGGAAAGGGAGGAAAAAGGGATGCTCGCTGCCGTGTGAGGGCACGCACCGAGTGCGTGCTGCTGACAGGCTGAGCAGTTTCGCTTGGGATACGGCTGGGAGGAAGAGGAGTGATTGAAGGGGAGTGTGTCGATGTGCGAGAGGTCAGGGGGAAGCAGGGAAGGACTGAAACACACCTCCTGCGCTACCAGCATCAATGGGTCTTTGATGCCGTAGAAATTACGCGGCTAAAACTTATTAAGAATTTTATGCCGGCAGTAACGCCATGCGTGTAATCCCGTGTGGAGACGTGTGCGGGCAGGGAGACGCACAGAACAACACGCTGTGGCATATGCCTCTGTGCGTTTGGCTTTTTGAATGCAGGCGGATGCCTTTCCCCATGGGATGCGTCTCCTGAACTACCTGATTTAGAAATATTTGTTTAAACTGCGAAAAGTTACTTTAGTATGTATGAAAGAGAAGCAGAAGGCAGAAAGATTTTTTTCTTTCAAAATAAGGTATCTGGAGGAATGCGCATTATATAACTAATTTTAATTTTGTGCAGTTACAAACTATAGACTTGCTATCCCTTTCCACAGATTCATGCAAATCTACCAAATATAGTGACATTGAAATTTCAAATTTCTCTTTTCTATAGCACTCGCTTCACAATTAGAGTAAAAAACTTCACTTAGATTGTACTTAGCAGAATGCTGCAAAATATAAAAATGTATCGAGTACATACAAAAGAAGTGCAATCCAAAGCAATGCAAAGAGTAATGTACATCATTATTTTCTATGCCACGCAATAAAAATCAGTTTTGACCAGACAAATAAGGATCTAGCCTTTACTTAAACAAGACAATTGCTTTTTTTTTTTTTTTTTTTTGTTCCTAGAGAAAGAAAGGCGGTGGGAAGCAACACGAGAGTCCGCAGAGAAGGATGATTCTAATTGTTTTGCCTTTATTACACACTATTCTTACGAACACTGACCGCCACCCATTACCCTTTTGGCAATAAAGTAGAGCTCAAACGGTGACCCCACTAAATCTGGTGCTAAGCAGTCTGTATCGCACCCAGAGCAGCCTCTCCTCAAGATACAAACGTGACAGAAAATCAGCATTTCTGGAGTAAGACGGGTAGGCTCTATCAATTCCCTCCTCTGACTGCTGCACCAGATCAAAAGTGTTGAGGAGTTCTTGATCAAGTCTTTGTTGTTTAAACACCCCATTTTACCTCAAAAAAAAAAAAAAATTAGCATAAATAAACTACAATGTCTTTTAAAAAATGCACTACAGTGTCTTGCATGTGATGGAAGTTTGCCAGTTAGATCATCAAAAGGTTCTGAGTGAAGGGCAGATACCACGTACGTACAATGCATGGGGAGTAAAAACGTTTAGGTGGGAATGAAGTAGCAGAAAACATTTTTAATTGCTGCATGATACCTGTCACATTAGCAGTACCTGGACTTTGAAGAGATCTCCCTAACAAAACAGCACAGAACCACCTCTTATCAGCAATGTGCTTGTAAAATGAAAATGTCTCTGTGACACGGGAGAGAGATGACACTTCAGACATCCTCTGTAATTTTTCCAGTCTCTAAATACTATGGTTTTACAAGCTAAAAAAAAAAAAACGAAAAACAAAAAACCCACAGACTTTGGAATTTCATTCTTTATATACTTATTTGGAAAACATCACCCCTGCATCTGAAAAATACCACTTTTTGCCATGGAAGTTAGATTTTTCACAGGAAAACTTAAAAATAAGGGGTTTTACATTGTGCTGCTCTATTTCACTCAGACCTTACCAGTAAAAGGACTTGCTTGTATCCCTGATGCCCAGAGATCAAGCAATTATTAAAACCCATTCAAAACACTTATTTCAACACATCCAGAACATCACTTGGGGCTGTAAATACCTGCTGAGAAAAATCTCGCTACACAACATCCGCGGATGGTGTCAGAAAGTCTGGGAGTACCTACACACATCATCTGCATTACGTTTTCCGAAGGCATCTGCTTTGTTTTAACAGCACAATGTTATGCGTGGTACCCACACTTTTTTTTCCAGAGAGTATTTCTACCTGAAGTAAGAGATTAGCTTGCTTTTCTTCATTTTAATTCCTTGTAAACAACTGTGTCCCACTCCTTCTTTTTCAAAACTGATGCTGTTTGCAGAAGATCTCTTTTGCTACCAGATATTTTTCAGGTCTTGTTGCCCTGCATAGTTCATGCATATAAGCAAGTCCAGTGTTATTCTTCAACTGAATAACACAGATAATGGGCTGCCACGAGATACTCAGACTCTTCTTTTATTTCAGAAATAAAAGTGAGTTCCACTCCCCACTTAACAGATTAGCTCATATTTAGCCCGTGCCCATCTTCTACATTCATTGACTCAAATATCAGCAAAAGACAGCTTAAAATAAGTGAAAAGTGTTGCAGATGCACAATCTGTGCACAATGCAGACACACAATATATATAACACTTGCACAGGATATCGCTATGTATAACAAAATAGTTATCGGTATAAATATCCACTGATTTCATTTATATACTAAAACAAAAAAGAACAGATTTCCAGTTACTATCCAACTTTTTTTTCCCCTGCAGATTTCTGAAATCTGTATTTGCATGTTCATCCTCTACGCTACAGAAAGCTCAGAATTCATCATCGATGCACAAATCAGAAAAGATCCTCTGTACCAATAGGTCAACACATTCTTTTGCGATTTTAATAATGGCCTGTTCTATTACATTTGTTATTCATATAGAATAAGGATAGACAATTTTTAGGTATTATATAGCTTTCTTCTGGAATATTAGCTTTGTGGCTTTGAGAGGCCATTTTCTAAAGATCCTAATAGTCAAATGACATCTTGGGAAATGTTACATTCTCACTGCATTTGCATGATAATGAAGATGAAATTTCATATACGCTACCTGAATTATACTTATCTAAGTTTTGTTTTACTGAATGACCAAAGGAATATGTTCCCTAAGCCAAAGTATCACAATACAATGCAATACATTATTGCTTCTGTGAAAGACATGAAACTATAATCCAAGCAATAAAAAAAAAAAAAAAACCCTGTGTAATTTATGTAATAGCATTAATATGATCTCAGCTGTGTATCTCTGAATACATATTTCCTTCAAAGAAAATTCTACAGCATCCACAAAAATATCCATAGTAAATTTTTTAAAAGTAATGAAGGAACGGCTCTGTGATGCTCAGTGCTCTGTAGGACAGGAACTCTGTCGTAACGTTTTATTTTTCACCAACATGCAGCACTACCACGCGCTTGGTAAAGTTCACATGTCAGCTTATTCCCCAGAACGGAGCCACCCTTTGGGTGTAACCACACTTCACCTCCACCTACAGGGAAGTCCACGTGTCAGATCATTTTCTGACCCGAGAAATAGGTTTGGGGGGCAACAATAACGGGCGTCACTCCCAAAACCAGGCACGCAGGCAAATAGGTGGCTGTCAGGAACCGCAGCGGTGGATTTCAGAGCTCCTGAGCACGGGTTGTTATTGCAGCAGACGTTGAAAAGCTCCGTCCCCTACAAGGGTGAGCCGAGAACCCGGCTGCCAAACCTGGGTTTCAAAAGCCAGCCCCTGACGTACCACGTCGGTAACAACAAGGCCATTGTAAGGAAGTATTTGTCCTCTCCGATCAACACAGAGCTGATCAATCATCAGTCTGCTCAGCAATTCACCTTCGCGATTCATTCCGAGGTGCAGCTCCAGAAAGACAAAATCCAACTGCAGTTTTATTCTGAAGGTGCCATTGTTACATATTTTTTCTAAGAAAATTTGGTACAAATCACGGAAGTTACAAACTGACAATATTAATCTAAGCAAAGACACCAGCATACACAGTCTTAGATTAAGTTTCCACTTACAATCGCAAACTCTTTGAAGAGAGAATAGTTTTGATTTTTGCTGGAAGCTACAGGCATTGTTTTAAAAAAAAAAAAACCCACAGCATGGAATAAGTGGTGTACATAATGGCGATTTTATTTAACATAGACTTTCAGCACACTCTGGTCTATGCTGCGCTGTAACTGCAGAAACACATCCAAATTAAAAAAAAAAAAAAAAAAAAAGCTTATCCTGGAAAAAAAAAAAAAAAAAAAAAAGGAAAGGCCTATACTCAAAGGAACATCTGAATAAAATTGAGACATCTGCAGTAAAGTTTTCCCTTCTCCCTAGAATGTTTGAGATGAACTCGGCGTAACACTGCCTTCCAAGAAAAGACAGGGTGATCAATGCAGGAGCACATCAGGCTCCCTTGGACAGGCCAATCAATGCAAGAAAGAACCTTGCCCAGGGCCTTATGCAAATAGAAGCACGTCCTGCAACCCGGGGAGGGAACATGCGCAATAGATCAATGGCATCTGAAAAACCTTACAGCTATATCCGCCTCAGACAGTAAATATATAATGATGAATCCCTCATGTTCTGCCGTGAACTCTTTAAACTAGGTTATTTTCAACAGCTGGTTTAAAAAAAATCTGCCGGGGCTGTAGACCACAACGGTGGCAAAGTGAAATAAGATTACTGAGGGTTAAATTAACGATGCTTTTTTTTTTTTTTTTTTTTAAGGCTGAGAAAATATAATCTCTGTACTTTTAACACCTTGTAAAACACTGGAAGTTATGTGCCTGCTGGGGTAGGGACTGAGAAGGGGGGAAGCTGGGCTTTTGTGTCATTATTTTGATAGTCTGGTATCTTTTTTTTAAAATCTACCCAGTAAAGTACTCGATGATGTAGAAAAAAATAAAAGGTTTATTGTTTACAAGAACTACAGTACCAGAGACCTAACATCACAATCATCACTCTGTTGACTGAAATTTATTCTGTCAAAGAATACGGTAATTACATTTTTTGTACCCTTGTCCATTTTAGACTAAGTTTTAAAGGAATTAAAGAAAACACTAAGGCTCTCAAGCAAAGCAGCTGGCATATAACATTAATACTTCAAAAGCACTCCCAAATTGGAATAAAATTTGGAAAGGTGCACAAAGCAATATTCATGGCCACAGGACCACAGAGGTTCACCAACTACTTGGTAACTACATCAAAATTGCTAAAATAACAAGTCTTCCCACGGAGACTTGTGGGGAATGATTTCCTAAACATTATTCATCATCTGTTCTGGGAAAGGGATGGGGAGAGAAAGAAGGAGGATGAAGGAACAAGGAAGAAAGCCTACAAAAACTTTTCCTCTGAAGAAACTCTGCTTTTAAAGATCACTAGCAGCTCCTAACTTCATAGCACAAAGGTATAATACTCCTGTCAGACGGCTAGAGCCACCCAGGACAAAATATAATCCAGATATCGACAAGCAAATAAAATGCCTTGGCTTAATCAAGCTTGTGAAAACCTCATGCGCTTTCCGTCTTGATACTGCAGGATATTGAGATTCACTATTACATTTAATTTGCCTTGGAAAATAGAAAAGACAGAAAAATAACTGGTTAAGACTACTTATTTTTCATGTATTTATGAGGAAATTTTACTCCTGCGTTTTGACACTTTGCATTAAAATCTCAGTTCAGTACTGCAGTGTTAGAAGCCCAATTTTCTCAATGAATATATGTGCAAAATCTACTTACACATTTTTACTTCGTATCACATTCAAGTAAAGCCCTTAAATAGGATTATTTTAACATTTAAACACTGGTAGTTGTGATATTATTAATATTAAAATACCTCACTAATATACTGAAAGAGCTATGTAACACATCTTCACTAGATTAGAGGAAGGATAGTTCTAGGATAAAATGCAAATTCCAGCTGCTTCTTATAGTGCCACAGTTTGAGAGCTCCCTTAACTACAGTATGTTTGGATTCCTTTTACCCCACCTGGATTTGCAATGCCTAATATATTATTAACTTGCAGTTCCCCTGGTTGATCCACTAAACCAGGTCTTAAAGTCTTATAAAATCTCTACTGTTCCACACAAAAGCCATACATACACTTTTCACCATAATTAACATTTAAATTAACAGTAACACAATACACTTGTGTAGTCTTATCAACGTAAGATCATGTCACAGAGATGGGAAAAAGTTTGAAATAACAGTGAGACAACTTCCTTTTTTTAACAATTTTTCCATTAAAAAAAAACAAAACAACCTCACAGAATTTTAAACAGCCTAATATTTCAGATAAAATAATCTAAATGCACCACAAAAACCGTCAGGGAACAATACATGAGATTTTCCCGCTTTCTTCATCGTATAAGCAAATTCAAAACTCCTACTTTTCTCATGTATACATTCAAAAAGAACTACAATCCCTTTAGACTGTGATGATGTTGTAAAATCTTCAGTATTAAGCTGCTCTCCAAACCAATCCAGGGAGATAAGTTAGAACCTATGAAGTGAAACAAAATGCAAGTTTTTCATACTGTACCTGCCTGAAAAAAACCCCAAGCCAGTACTCATGTTGTTTGAATCTCCAGCCAGTCCAAAAGATGGCCACTCATAGATGCCACGACCACATCTGCATAAAGTAGTGTTCTAAGAATTTAATCTTCCTGTCCTGGTGCACCACAGACAGAAAAGAGGCATCTGCAGAGGACGAGGAAAACCACAGGGTGCATGCCACAGCAAAACGAGGCACAAGCTGGTAAGACCCCAAAACAGGCGGATGAAATAAAATAAAAAGGAAGATGTGCATTCATAGGAGATTTTATGAGATTAAGGCAAAGTCTGAATATCAACCCAGATGGGGTGAAGAGCTAGTAAGTCTGTCCAGGAAAGTGGAAGACAGGACTTTTTATTTATGCAGCAGGACTCAGGGGCAGGATGGCACATGTGCCAGCATCTCAGGAGTTCACCTCAGAGAGCCAGCGAAGAGGTAGACTGAAATAATTTACATCAGAGGGGTGGAGATACGGCAGAGACATGAAATATCAGGTACCTGGAGGTTCGGGACTGAAGACTTGTCTCCCGTTACCGCTGGTGAATCTCCCCAGTGTCTGGAAGAGCTCTGATGAGTATGAGATGGCTCAGACAGAAAGCACCTCTGTGGAGGTGCACACCTAGAGATGACAGCTTGTAACTTCTGGGAAGTTCGGGCGATCAGTGAGGAAATTAACAGCTAGGCAAGAAACTAAGGAAAGCCAGTTGCCCTGGGTCCTGGAGTTAACTGCTGGGATCAACAGAGTACTTTACACATTTTAAGGAGGTGGCTGCACTCAGACGTTGCCCCCTCATCTTTGATAGGCTCAAGGGCTCAAGTTTATCTGCACAACTGAAAGGACGAGCGATGTGTTCTTTGGACACGGTCCTGTGCTTTGGCTTTTTTAAAATTATTATTTATTTTTATTTTATTTCATAGCTAGAATTTGAAGTGAAAAATAAACTGACTGCTAAGTACACTGTCTCTCAGAATCTAAAAGAGTTGAAACAATGCAGGGAAGGGTACTAATAGAAAGGAATTTAGTGAGCCAGAAGGAAGTTTCTAGTCAGATATAGGGATAGATGCCAAATATGGTTTTATTTAACATCTTCATTAATGATCTGGAATTAATTAAATTTGCAGGTGACATTAAAGGAGGAGAAACTGCCAAAAGAAGTAAGGCATGAAAAAAATACAAAGCGAGCTTCCAGGATTCACAGACCCGTAGCACAAAAGGGATTGGTAGGACGAACTAGTTTGTCGTGCTGGGTAACAAAGGCCACAACACAACTAGATTGGAAGAGTGTGAGATAATATTGTTGGGGAGGGAATCATCTGCTACATTCAGTACCACCGGGGAAGGGGAAATTCAGAGCACTAAAATACTCTGAGGGTTGCATGATCATTAGTGGATACCAAATTCAAATGAAGCTTTGGAAAAAAAAAAAAAATAATACCATTTTGGCTGCACTGACCAAAATGTTGCACAGCTGAACAAAGGTACTGAAGTTCACCTTGAGCTAACTATAGCAACTGCACTTAAAATATGGAGTTCAATTCTCAGCATACTACCAGTGGAATGTTGACAAATGGTACAGAAATCAGACAGGCATACAAAGAGAAAAGAAAAAAAAAAAGGAAGACCTAGTTATATATAGTTGGTCAACAAGAGAACAAGGGGATGGAAGTACAAGAACAATTGCTAAAAATCAGAAAGCTCTTCATACTGACATCTAAAAATAAACATTCACTGTGTAGTGTACGGAATTTAAAACAATGCAAAGAAATTAGAAAAATATACAACTAGTGAGATGACGCAACTCTAGAAAAGTCTCTGCAAACAAATGCAGAAAGTGCTGTGCCTTTGACCTCCAAATCCCATAGGATAAAAATACCTATTTGAAGGCAACTGGATTTCCAAGTAACCCAAAATTTTACCCATCTCCAGTTTGTTGTTCATTTTATAATTAGCTTTCCCACTTTGGTGTCAAACTGGACAATTAACCTGAACTGGCCAATGAGATGTAAAGTAATGATGGGTGGTGCCAGCTATTAGTACTCGGTATATTGTACCAGTCCATGAAACACTGCCTTCTCCTTTTGGAAGATGTGAGGAAGGGGTACACGTAGGGCTAGCCTCAGACCACGGACTGAGCTGAGATGTAACACTGGCAAATGATGAAGAGGAAGCAAAAAGTAATGAGGCCGAGCAAGTTATCTAGAACAAGGTAACAAGGAGGGATGAATGTTCAAAACATGATCCTGTTCTGGAAGTGGCCAGTGCTCAGGCCTTCACTGTAGTCATCCTCTTCTCTCATCCAGTAGCAAGGCTGAGAGGGCTGGGGATGAACTGAGCAATGGGCTGCCTACATGGCATTGAAAGTAAAATGCCAAAAAATGAAAAAGGACCTACAGCTACAGTGCTCCGAACTGCCTGGTAATCGTTCATTGTTCCTTTCCTCTGTCTCTTCCCGTTAGGTGATCCTTCCAGACTGCAAGCTCTTCAGGACAAGGCACTACCATGTGATTGCTACCTCAATGAAAATGGCTAATAACAATAAATGGTTAGCCAGTGAAATAACGATGCCAGCTTGTCAGCTTATTTATTTAGGCTGATGGTGGCCTAAAGTGTTTATCTGCTCTGTGTTGAAATTGGCAATATATGCACATTAATATAGATATAAATATGTATACACGCACGCACACTTTTTATATGTATATATCAGTAAAACCCAAATGAGATCAAGAAGTTGCTACCAACACAGCAGGCAGTAACACATATTAAGATACTTCAGTACTTTTTGCTCAATCCATCATTTAATTCCCTTACTACTGCAACCTTGCACCGTGGGATCTGCGATCCCTGTTGCTTTCTACCGCAAGCTAAAGCTCATGCATTTCAGAAAGCATTAGCAAAAATGAGTCCACTAATTCCAAAAAACAGGTGAGGATGGAAAAAAGTTGTTGACAAACATTGCTGTTTGGCCATTGACCTGGTTTTGGTTCGCACTCAGTGGTTTGAGTGCTCGAGCTGTGGAGTGAGCCTGGAGTCAGAGAGGTGCCAACTCCAGAAAAATTAATCCAAACTGGGTCCAATCGTTCACAGCTGAAAACACGCACCTGCACATGCTGGCTTTCACAGGAACACGGGCTCCTGGGTCACACCAAGGACTGATGGTCCCAGCCAATTACTCACATAATTCCTGCCATGTGCAGGTCACGCTGGGTAGCAGCTTTGTCCCAGTCCTCCTGTTCCCAAACAGGCCTTCCTCATCCAATGGTGAGAAACCTAATTCCACCCTAAATTTATTCATGACCAGTTTTAATCCATTTGTTCCTGTGCCAACATTGTTCTTTGGCTTACACGGCTCTCCCTCCCCGCTGTTTACTCTCCTGATGTATTTGCAGAGTGCTCCCAATCCCTCTAAGCTTTCCTTTGCCAGGCTGAACAAGCCATGCTTTTTACACTCTGCTTCTGTGGCAAATACAGCATAGACGCCGAACCTGCTTTTTCTTCAGTAGCCACCAAAGTTACTGTGAGAGCATTAGCAGATTACACAGCTCTTATTAAGACTGATAAGCCCGAAGGGTGTGCGTAGCGTTTCTATGGCTACATCGATCCTGGTGCATCTCCATGTGGCACTGTATCATGGCATGTCCACGTATCCTTCATCGTTTCTGGTAAAACAGACTCTGAGCGTCCTGACACCTCTCCCCGCTATCTCTTCTGGACTGAGCTAATCTTCCTGAACGTCCCAAACTACCTCAGATTAATCTCACCGGCATTAATATTTCCCTTCCGGGGATAGAAGGAGCAAACAAATCACAGGATCACATTTGGCTCTTTTGTTGCGTTACTGGGTCATTCAGTTACAGCCATCAGCAATGAAGCCGCATGTCTAAGGGATTCTCCACCCTTGATGTTGCCTGTTGATGAGATTACTGCTCGTACACAAATGCAGATGACTAGCTGGCCAATACCTAAGTGTCCTCAATTTTGTATTATTTCCTGTAATTTCTATTACTGCAGAAATTTGCTTCTGAATACCAGCGGTCACTTCTTCACTTCATGCCAGGAGCCAGTTCCATTCGTGCATGCGTATTGTGTGCGTCCACATCAGTAATGAAAATACTAAAAGAAATCTGCCTCACGGCTAGTGACCCTAGTCCTGTCCAACCTTTTTTACACATCCCACTGCTGTTTCTCTGTTAGCTCCTCTTGCCCACCCTCATTTCTTGTTTTACCTTTGTCAGATGAATGAGTATTTTTCCAAGAAGCCGCAATAAATAACCACATGGAATTAAGATCCTGTTTCTACTTTCAGACTTTTCTGCGTGTCCCCCCACAAGTCAGACCTGACTCAAAGAGGTGCTAATGTAAATGTACAACACAGAAAAATGTGAGACCTAAACCAGGTAGAGTTGGGCGAGATTAACTGTCGAAAGACTGGACATATATTCCAAGTTCCTATAAACCTACAAGACAGCATCCCATGCTCTCCCGACTGACATTCCCTGTTTAAAGAATGCCCTCTTTTTCTCGTTCTTGTTTTTGTTTAGTTGAATGCTCACAAAGCCGTGAAGCACAGGGATATTTTGCTTTGTTTCTTCACAATATGGATCTTGGTCACCGAAGTGTTTTGTTTCTCAGCTCTCTACTTCCAGCTCTCTCCCATGCTTCCTGCAACCATCACAGATCTTGTGTTATTTCTGCCACACATCAGTAGATATATTTTGATTTAATATGTCAGCCAGGGGAATTAAGAGCTGCATATCCACAGTACCCACCCTATGCAGATCAATTTTTGAGCCAAACTAAATGTAAAAAATAAGTAGATGGATATATTTATGTAAGTATACATAAATAAAAAGCCAACTATAACAAACCATTCAATCTGAAATTTCAGGAAATTAAATTAATGAAGAGCTAATGACAGGTTCACAGCCCAGTCATTAAGGCTCTTAAATTGCGTTCTGCCTGTGCCAGAATACTGATGCAGCCTCGGAGACTCCCAGGTAGCTCAGCAGGTGTCCGTTTATCATTGCTATTATTATGGCACCTATCAGCTCTAGCCAGGGTCAGGTCCTCGCCGCACTCAGCACAATACAACAAAATGAAGTGGCAGCATATTGCAGAGCGTATCTCAGAATGACGGACCTAGAATTATTGCAAATGGACAAAATTGGCTGATTTTGATGGAATTAGGACGCTAGAGTGGATACAGTAATTTGAACAGTGTGTTTTAAGGGCTCTCCTTTTAACAAAGCTGCCTAAAAATACACACACACACTTTTATCTGCACCTTTGTGCAAAGTGTCAATATATACATCCAATATTTTAGCCAACAAAGACCATAATGAATAGTTTCTCATCTGCTCAAAGACAATGAACCTGCTTTCTTTCTCCTAATTTAACTATATTACATTCCCCTGTGCAGTTTGTATTTTTACAGGAGTGCGAATGCTGTAAACTGGAGATACCACTACTGATTCTCATAATTTTGGCACCAATCCCATAATATTTGGTGTTTTTTTTTTTTTTTTTTCTTAAAGGTATTATTTAACTAAAATTAAAACAAAAAAAGCTACACTTCTGGTTGATAAAGTGCCAAGAAACCCCTCGAAAATGCAAAACCTATGGTCTCAGGAATACAGTAGGCAAACAGGAGAAATCTTCCCCTAATTTTTTTTTTTTTTTTTTAACTCAGGATACTGAATACCTAATTTACAATTTTGAAAGCCTAGATTTAACAATTCTTCTTGTGATTCCGAAATGAGTAGTTGTCATGTGTTTTTTACAATGATGGACACAGCTACTTTTACATGTCACCCAGCATCTTAGGACCACCCTGTCTGTCCCCTCTACAAGCAGCCAGGCCCTGATGCTGTAATTAGAGCTGCAGGGGATGACCACAACACGCAGGTAGGCACAGGGGCACAATATAATTTTTCTCCTGTGCAGGTCTTTTATGCAGGCAATGACAAGGGAAAACATTCTTTTTAAAGCAAAATAATTGTAAACCCACAAAATTTGGCAGAAAATCTCACAGGAGGCGTTGTACCAGAAACTTATTTTCTGTAAACTAAATATAAAGTTGACTCCATCAACTTGAAATTCTCACTTTCTGTTAAATTTCATAAAATTATTATAAGCTAGGAGCTGGGAAAGTTCCACAATTTACCATCAACCACAGCAAGCTGCTTCTGAAAATAAATCCCCGACTACACCGTGTAAGGGATAACAGAAGTAAGAAGCTGCGATGTGTTCATGAATCATGGCTTGAGTTTTTCAAAATCAGTAATTAGCAGAACACAGTGACCCAACAACTATTTTTAGTGCTGTGTATTCAAAAAGTAATTTACGTGTAGATATTATTAGATGCACATTTAATTTCAAACCACAATTACACAAAGTTTTAATTACTAAATATTAAGATACATTTTAGCATATGGTTTATGATTAGCATTTGTAATCCAAGCTATAAACAATACAACTAATTACATTTATTGGTGGAACTTTACTTCCCACACATGTTCAATCACTTTCAATTATTCCCCTAGTAATCTGTGACCCAGCAAGGTACAGAAATTGTGTGCCTGCGTTGCAGTAACTGGTTAACAGTTTCTGTGCACTCAAGCATGATATTACAGAGTCACCCTGCTTTTCTTAACATCTCGCAATCACAGACATGCAAAAATGTGGCTTAAAAAGCTGCAAAGACCAATAAAAATGTTAGCTGCTGTGGCATGTATTTGAAAATTGCAGCCAAGTTTTACTGGTTCGTTTAATGAAGGGCTTCCAAACCATAGCCGGATTTTTATGGTGAGATGAAGCTTGGAATCGAGACCCGGCTTGGCCACCAAAGGTTTGCAAATAAAAACGCTCCTCCTTTTATACCAGTTTCAGAGGTGGCGGTTGCATTTGCTCTCCTTTCGCTTTACCAAAACGGATGCCCGCGTCCCACCCCCGGGCTGCAGGAACCTGCAGAGCACAGGGACGAGGCAGAGCAAGCTGCTTTTCCCATGCCAGCTCCTCTTGCAGCTGCAAACAACGGGGCACCGGGATGGGTCCTGCCCTGGCATGGCCGAACGCCCTTCCCACGCGACGGTGTGAACAGCCACAAACAAGTCTGCGCTCAGTACCAGGTTCTGCTGGGTTTCTCTGCTTAATGCCAGAGCCTCGGGTTTTTGCCGAGAGCCTTGGTGAGCTCGAGGTCGCTGTGACTGAGACGGTCGCAAGCCATCGGGACAGACCTCGCAGCACCGAACATGCAAAGTGAATTTCAAAGATACCCACTGAAAACGCAAATGTTTTTAGACTTTTTTTTTGCTTGTTTTCATTTTCCCTGCGGGCACAGTAAAAGGCAGAGGGCCCAGGCAGAAACCTTCACTCCAAATTAAAGCCATATGCTTCATGTTGCTCTCCTGTAAGGGGCACGGATAGAGAAGGAGCAGCTGTGCAACAGGTCTCCATAACTACTGTAACCTACAATTTTATGAAGCAGTTGACCCAAAATTCTTGCATAGCAAGTGTAAAAGTGGTACAGTTGCTATATGGTGTAGCTGCTCTATCACCCTCATCATCTCCCCCACACAAAGCAAGAAAGAAACTGAAGTGATCGAATATGTATTTGTCATGAGACAGTAATTGCCCATCAGCTGCTCCGTTTCTTTTTTTTTCTGAGCTCTTTGCAATTACTAAGTGCCATATGGATATAAAGTTGAAGAGAAAGGAGATCACAACAAAATAAAATCTTACAAATTAATATTGTGATAAAATGGTTCAGGCTTTATTTCAATGATATCTGCTTCAGTGTATGCATTATTTAATTAAACTGCTTTCAGTGGAGCTCAGATATCAAACCACCTCTACCAAACCCAAGTCTTAATATCCTTTGATTTTTTAGAAAACAATCAGGCTACATTAAATATACTTCTCAGGTCTAGTTTTGCATGACAGATATGCGATGTGCCAATGGTTATATATTATATTCTTCCTCTCAGGCATGCATCTCCTGCAGAGACAGCAGACTACAGAAGCTGACCCTTACTGAGACCATCTTGTCTCTCTGACAAAGCTCCTTTTTAACTTCTTACTTACTGGTTGCTTCCTGCGATGGATAAAAACTTTAGCTCAGCTTGTGATAATTTCACAGGCCCTGAGCACCCTGACCCTGGAAGCCCCAAGGTCAGAAGTCAAGTCTTGTTCTGAAACATCTGTGTGCTTCATATTAAAGTAGAACAAAAGTGAAGAAATATCCACCAGTGTGACAAGAGAAACAGGCAAAATGGGAATGACACGTTGGTCATCTGTTACCCATGCCACCTCAAGCCATTGACTGAAATGTGATGGAAAAACTCTCCAAGCCTACTTCGAATAAGCACTTTGTTTGGGAAACACTGAGAAAGGTCCCCAGTCGATTTTTATTCCCGCCCCGTGCTAAGTGCATGTATCAGTAGGCGACCAGTGACCCAAACAGTGTGGCTTTACAAAACCTACAGAAATTCTGCTCATGCTTCACTTTGGACAGACGAGGCACACCGGAATAACCTGGGCCGAAACACAGGGAAGCTGAAAATCACAGCTCAGGAAAGCCAAGACAGAAGAGATGCTCCCTACCCTTCACTGCATCTGAGGAGCAACCGGCACACGCCACGCAACCTGTTTTTTGACCAAAGTTGTTGCTGTATAAGAAAACATTCATCTTTGCTAATTTGGTCTCTTAAAAATTTAGTTTTGAGAGTATTTATTGACCTGGCAATAAAGTACCTGTGGAAAACAATCAGCTGAACTGTTCTCAAGTCTTTTATCAGTACATATCATCCGTATTTTAAAAATACTCAGCCAGAAGCAAAGGGAAAATCAAAATGGCCTTAATTTCTACAAATGAAGAAGGTAAACAAAAATCTTAAGTTCTTAAAATAATACGAGTGGTCCTGCTCTGGATTCTTCTTGCTACTTAGAGCAGCACAAGATTAAAAACAAAACACTCATGCATGTTTTTTCTTAACCAGGGCATTCATCTTACGTTGAGGCAGGAACCACTTGTCCTAACTTTCAGTTAGACTAAACTAATGCATTATAGACAGAAGATGTACATACAGGTCTGCTGATTCCTGTGTATAAAAGCAATTCTAATGTTCTGCAATTTACATTTCCACAATGATCAGGACTTTTTTTTTTTTAACATTTTCTTCAATAAAACATGTCCTGATTACACCAGCATTTCATGATTAAGTGAAGAGGCTATAGCTACACTAAAGGAGTGGTATACGAGTTCAACAGGGAACTTCGTATACCAGATGGGGTCAACAAATTTGCCTTTGGAGGAAAGGGTGAAAGACTGACATACTGGATGTTCAGCAGACCCAGCGTCAAGGGTAGGGCAGCTTTGCACTGAGCAGAGTCCTCCACATGCTACATCACTGCAGAGTTTATCCAGAGCCTAATAAATGGCAAAAAAGTCTTCCCTGCAACTTCGGCAGACGTGTGGAAAATCTACAAAATCGGGTAAAACCTCCGTATTTTTCCTCATGTTCAGTTCCAATCTATACACGAGAAGGTGTATTTGTTAATGTGACTTTGCTTTAAAACTGTTCTTGTATGTTCTCAGTCTTCGCCTCCAGTCTTTCTGCCCCAGAGTAGAAACTCACTGAGTGCTGCCTTTCGGTACACAGCCTGGAAAAGGAAGATCCAATGCGTTCTGTTTTCCCAGTCTCTCAGGTTCGTGCACACCTGGGACCTTACTGACTAACAGAGAAAACAGAGAAAAATGCAGTGACCTTCCAGTTGCAAAGAAATCCTCACAGACCTGTATCTGACCATCGGTTCAAAATTGTTCATAAATGGCTGCTTTCAAGGAGGTGATCACACAGAATTTAGAAAAACTGTGAAGGACTTCACGAAAGAAGGCAATGGAGAAGCCACACTTACCAACTCTACAAATGCAAGTCCACCATAACTGTGAGCAACAAAAAACACGTTCTCTGCAGCTGACTGGGAAATAAAATGGTCCCAAACATAAATTGCATGTTCTTCGGGAGATCCATTATCCTGCAGAAAGAAATTACATTTGTGACAATTACCTCTTAAAA
This sequence comes from Tyto alba, assembly GCF_018691265.1. Classification (NCBI taxonomy): domain Eukaryota; kingdom Metazoa; phylum Chordata; class Aves; order Strigiformes; family Tytonidae; genus Tyto; species Tyto alba. Next base: position 2,057,515 of record NW_024881275.1, on the reverse strand, counting down.
ACTGGCAATTCTGTCTAAAAGCAACGTGTTCCTATATGTTAAAATGTTTTGTTAAAACAAACCTCAAATGAATATACTCTACTGTCAAAAAAAGAACGGATTCATTTGACTAAATAAAGAGAAAGTTAAGATTGCAATCTAAAGGCAGTAAAACTGTTGCTTTATTGCAGCTTATTTTAATAAATACAACAAAAATTATGCATCTGCAAAATTTTGTCTAAATACCATGATGGCAATTCAGCTAAACAGAGGCATTCAAAGAAATTATGAGCCACTGCTCTGATTTTCATTCTTTTGACAACTCTTTGTCAAATGTTTGTTCACTGATGGTTTGTTTGAAGTAGTTAAGCCTTAGTCTGATAAAATAAACAAAAACAAGTAGGAACAATATAAATATAATTTCGATCTTTACAATTTTTTCATATTATGGGCCAATGGAAATCTGCCAAAGATTAAAATTACAGTAATTGTGACTACTCTTTTAAATGCTATTTTTTTGCAACTGCAGACTACCAGATACAGTGCAGATAAAACACCTCTTGACTGCGTACACATCAGCCATGACTTTGGAGTTTCTGGTAGGTAGGGGAGTGCTCTTTCTTATTATTGAACAAGAACTTGTGAATGCCAATCATTGTAAGCGTGACTGAAGACACTGGAGTGATTTACACTGATTTTAGTGCACTCTCCTCAACCATTGGGTTGTGCACTCCCACCTCTACCTAAGGGGCTCTCGGAAAGCCCTGTACCCCTCTATATTTTACTTATTTCTCAGGCTGTGTCGTAACTACAAATCTGTCTGGTCTCAGGTGACAAGAGTAAGATGCTTTGCTAGGTCCCCTGCCCCACCAGGATTTCACACCTCTAGCACAACACTGCAGGTGCTTTCCAGGCTCCTTTGTGCCAGAAAGAATTGATCAGTCAAGGTCATGTCATTTCCTAAAATTGGCATCCCTTTCCCCTTTGCTCTGCTCCAGCAACAACATCATACCCCTAGGAGACTCTGACACAGACCACAAAACCCTTATTTCCTTGAGGAAAATAAAGCACAAACCAGCAAAAGCCACTGGCAATCAGAAGATGCTAATTACACAGTGTGAATTACTGTAACTTTACCAAGAACATTGAAATGATTTAGGTCTTAGTCCCATTCTGCAACTCAGTTTTGGGAATTTAAGATCTTCTGAGTATCTAAAATCAATGGGAAGACAGACAACTAAATAATGTGGATTTAGGCTTTTACTTATATTCTCATGCCCAGCTTCTGAAATAAGAGTGAGACGGCTACAAATCTTTATGGATCTGGACCCAAAGCTTTTAAAACAATTATGTGCTTTTAAATTTTTTTTTTTTCTCTAAGGTAGCAGCGATTAAAACATATTTATCAAATTTGCCAAAAAGCACTGAAGTGCTCTGAAGTATTCTCCTTAATCCTGGACAGATTCTGCTCTTGATTGAATATGACAGAACATAGTTTTAACTAATTATGTATCAACTATTGTAAACCACCTCAGCATAAGAAAGGGCTTATTTTCTTTCAACCCTGTTTTGAAATCTTATTGTAGAGATAGGTAAAGGAGGTAAAGACTCCTCCCTTTGTGAAGAAAAGAGGGAAGTTTTTCAAAAGAAATTTCATAAAGAAAATATGATTGACAGACCAGTTATTAAGATAAAGCTGAAGGACAACCTCAGCTGGAGTTTCCTATGGAAAAGTGATGTAGTCTAATTATGGTATGTATGGAAAAAGCACATTAAAACACTGGGAGAGTTTTTAAATGACTAGTTTATCCAAAAGACTTATTTCAGTTAAATATGCAGGAAATACTTGTTTTTAAATAAAAGCATTACCACTAATTCTCTTAACAGCAATTTTTGTACATTTTTTTGCTTTAACATTCCGACAAAAAGGAAGTGTTTTTTTCTGGTTAATAGTGCATTTTCAGGTATTCTGTATTTATTATTCTACATGCTGATGGGGAAAGCGCACAGTTTTTGGGTTTCCACAAGACTAAGAGAGCAGCAAGAAGCTTCTGAACAATTCAGAAACCCAGCCCAGAAAAGCTTCCACCAATTAAAGCATAACCAGTGGTCTAGTAAACCAAATCATTAACTGCACAGCTTCACAGTCCAGTACAAAGACCCTATAGGATTTTATAAAAGAAAAAAAACCCGAGTTAAATACAGACTGCAACTAGATTTTCCTTTGTTACTGGTGAAAAAAAGCCACAAAACGTCAGGATAAACTGCGTTGCTACTCTGCTAAACCCTAAACAAGGTAAGAAAAGCACGTATGTGCGAGAAGGAGTTCGGAGGAGTCGTGTATGTTTAGAAGAAAAGCTCTTTCTTCGGAGCACCTGCTTACTGTCCCCCCTCGTAACAAGCCCCTGTTTTAAACAACTCGGACGGAGGATAAACGGGCGCCGTGTCTGCACGAGGAACCTCTGGCTGCGGGAGCGGCACCGCCGGCACCGCCGGCTCCTCGGGATTCTGGATGGGGCTGCATGGGTCTGCCTGCCACGGGTTAAATTGTGAGGCTGGATGCTGTGATTTCAGTATGAAAGGTGACAGTTTCAGGCGACGGCTGCTCTCCTTCTTTTCGCTGCAGCTAAACAGAACGCACTTATATACCACCTTGTTAAATTACCTGATAAAGTGGGGGCCTCTTGGCCGTGCTTTACGTAATTATCTATATGACCGTACAGAAAGGAACGGAGAAATCACGCCATGTACCTCAGAAGGCAGCCGAGGCTGAACGCGTTCTCATCTGTGAAACAGACTGAAATGGAGAAGTGCTGGGAAAGCTGAACTTAAATTTCCAGCTGCTGAAAGTTGGTCATTTGTAACCAATAATTCTGTGTATAAATAAGTGGTCTGATTCTTCGGAGGTGTGGAAGTCATAGCTGTGGGCCTCTGTCCCACTGAAAACCTTCCCCCCACTTCCTCCCCGCAATACATAGAATTAGAAGAAAAAAAAATTTTAAGAATGATGAAAGGGCCTCTGTGTGATGCTTAACCAATGCAGAGTAACCCCAAACCAGGCAATTATCTGAGTGCTGCAGATGAGGAACCTCCTGAGCAGAGTCCTGCACCCCAGATCCGTGGTGCTCGGGCAAGGAACGGAGCAGACGCTCTGAGCACGGAAGGTTCAACCTTCACCTCTGCTCCCATCACGCAAAATCTTACGTGCTTCCACTTCTAACGGAACACTATCAGTAGGATTTACCCTTTAGTTCACTAGTAAATGAAAAGATGTCCATGTCTTTTCCCTAATAACTATCGCATTTTAGTTTTTTTCACTGATAAAAATAGAGCAAATATACCTCAATTGCCATCAGTGACTACCAATGCTACAGAGAGTATCAGATATTGAACGCCTGTCATACTTGTATGCAGCAAATCCCACTGATGATTGCCTTGGAGATAAAGGTGGTTAAAATCATTTAACACAAGTATTGCCGAGGAATTTTAGATTGCTGATGTTATATTCATTCCTCTTCCTGAATGTTAGAGGAGGCGCGCATTTCTGGAACCTGCTATAAAAGGGGCATCCATAAAAATAATATAGTATATAAGTAGACAGATATTAGATTCTGATTAATGACAGGTGCATGGGGCTAATCAAGACGCTCTTGCCACATGGACGTAATCCTTTTGAATAAGAAATGACCATCAAGCCTTTGCAAATAGAATGAATATTTATTTCAGGTGGAAGAGATGAGTATTCACAAATACTGGTTTAAGAACAGATTCCTTTTTCTAGTGATAAAAGGCTTTTTGTCGTTTTTGTTGGTTTCTACTTCTCCCCCCTCCGTATTTTTTAAACACTATCTCTTAACTATGTATAAAAAATGCCTCACTTTTTAAACCAAAATAGTGATTGCTCAAAAAATGACCATAAATGGTTAATATGGAACTTTTCATCTTATTACCAGAAGTTTAATCAAATAGTCTAACAGTACAGTCTATGAAAATCATGACAACGATTAATAAATTAGTGTTTCTTGTACACGGGAAGCCATTTACTGTCTCAGGGCCAGAAACTCTGCTACAGCTGCTTGAAGCAGCAGCCTGTGGTATGGAAGTGGTTGCCGGTCACCGATCTGCTCGGCCCCAGCTCAAGTCCTGGCAAGGGTTAGGGACGTCCTGGGCTGCTCAGGCCTAGACCAGCTGGGCTCAGTTTTGGGGAGACCTTACACCAAGAACGGCAGCCCATGACTACATTGTTTTAGGGTCTATGCAATGCTAACAGGAACACATTTGTATAAAATGCTGCTCCTTGTCTTGTTTCAAAAAAACATTTTGCTTTGAGAAAACCAGTTTGCAGATTTAAAATTCTCTCTCTAACAGTTTTTAAGTCCCTGAAACCCCAAAATGACTGTGGGTAAATTCTTGGGACGTCCATTGTGCAAAAAAGTGGAGGAAGAGACCACAGGTTTTGGTCTGTCATTTTTCCCAGTACTTCTAGTGCTAAGAGTTGAAAGGTATGTAACATTTTACTGGCTGCAGCCATTAGGAATACACAGATAAGCAGCGTGCACACAGTGAATACGGTGTTATGTTCTGTCGCATTCAAAAAACAGGTTGAATTTACTAATGTAATATCACAGTCATTAATTGTTAAATACCAAGCTGAAGTGATGCAGCAACCAAAGCCTTATCAACTATTCCAGATTCCAACATCTAGACATTGCAAGGTCTGCAGTTATGATGGACTACCTGAGTTGATAACACATGGAATTATCTAAACAACATTTGCATATTTGTGTAATTATTTCCTAAGGTTAATTAGCTCCTGCAAAGCAGCTTGCCCTTTGAGACTGCTTACTGTGACAGGTTCACATATTTCCTGTTTCAATGCCAAATTTTACCTTTTTTTTTTATTTTTTATTTTTTTTTTTTTTTTATTTATAAAGTAACCTGTTGCTGGAAAGTTACAGATGGGGCAAGAGCTGCAGGCCTTGAACTGCTATAGACTTTACTGGGGCAGAGCAGCTCAGATCCAATCTTAAACTTCTAATTCATCAAAACTCAAAAAAATCAAATCAAGAAAATCAAATTAGCTTTAAGCTCCAGTGACAGCTCTCTCCTTTTACTTTGTTTTTTTAAATCAAGGAGTTGGAATCACATTTTTTTTTGCGACAAGTGAAAAGTGAAATGCATACAAATAGGGAAATATGCCATACAACTGAATAGCTTTTTAACAATTGAAGGTGGTTTCTATAATTACCGCTTATCACAGCAAAACAATTTCTCCTTCTAGCTCGATGAGCTACTGTAAACAAGTATGGTACATGTGTTAAATATGGGAGAACAGAACCGCACACTGGCTGGGAGGCAGAGAGATGGGGAAGGCTCAGGTCTCCTGGCTCCAGTCCCTCCCTGGAGGTGTTAGAACCTTCCCCACCAGCAGGACATTCGCAGCTGTGTACAGCTCATCCCCATGGACTTTGTCCATACCCATATGGAGATACAGGCACACGAAGATGGGTTGGCTCCATGCAGAACTCTTAAATAACTGGATTTTCAGGAAGGATGGTGATGGACTGTCGCCTACACGGGGGCAAGTCTGGCAGTACAGAACAAGGCAAAAGGAGGCTGCAGAACAGAGCAGATGAGGGTAACACCACCAAGACCATCTCCACGGCAAAGCAGCCATGACTGGGGGAGAAGACACAGGAGCAGAAGTGACAGCGGAGGCAACTTGGTGACAAACACTGAATCTGACAACGCGCCTCTGAAATTCAGTTGATCAGGTCCTGCTCGGAGCACAGGGCAGCAGGGACAATGAAGACTGAGCGGTGGGTCAAGGGAGTTATTTTAGCTGCTGCGTCCTGAGTTGAGCGAGAAAGAGCCGACTTGAGAGAACACAAGGAGGGAAGAGGTAAAATCATTGACAAGTGATGCTTTGGCCTTGCAAGTTTGAATAGAGGACACATTTCTTTCCTCCCTTCTTCTATGGGCTCTGTATGGGTTTTATTTGCATACTTTGCCGCATTAAAACAACAAAACCCAGCAGGATTTGATTGGCTGTGTAAGTGCCAGAGCGGGTTCATGGTCACCGTGGTCTGCTGTAGCTCTATGGAAACACAGAGCCTTGAATCTGCAAAGGTTCAACACTAAAATAATGTAAATGCATTACCGGTGAGTGATGTTATTTTATTCAGCAACTGTGTTCCTATGCATTCAGAAACAGTCACATTGTATTTTCCCTTACTCATGACCTGAGCAGGTATTAAACCAAGAGCCTTCAGATGTAAAAACGCCAGCTTCTTCCACTTATCTTGCAGGAATAATTGGGGAAATAAAAGGACTATATTATCTTTTTAAGGGCACTTTCTGAGATGAGGGCAAGATATATACTCTGGTATTAGGTAGCAGCTGCTTTTGAGACAGAAGGAAGGACCAGGTATCACAATAGCGAAGCCTGGTCATTTGTGGAGTCGCAGATATAAATTGCATAGCTGAGGTTATTATTTGGCACATGCCTTCGGAAAGCAATATGGCAAAGTGACTTAAGGTGGCATTTTTCATATTACGGATATCAGTCTTATTCCCAGATCTATTTGAGGTGATTCTGTGTAATTTCTTGTGCCTATTTTATTTGTGAAGTGGGCCAGTGGTGGAAGTGTTCCCAATATTGCTTATGAAGCCCTAGTAATAAAGATGTTGTGTGTATACAGTCAGCAGCAGAAAGGAAGACCAGAAGTCTTATATATTGCAGTTAAATACCACATCGTATTAAGTTGGAGAGTAGTCCCACCTCCAAAACTCCAGACAATTTATCAGGAAAGCAGGCAATCTTGACAGATCTGCTAAATGAGTGTTACATGAAACGTGCAATATCTGGCATATCTAATAGACAAATAAAAGATGTAAAACAAAAATGCATTTGGCAGACTGAGACAATATTTAAATTGTCACCATTGGCGCAAAGGGCATGAAGGGCTGGCTTGGGAGGAAGCGGTGATATCCATGCTTTGCTACGGCATGACTGCCGAGATTAGGTTTAAAATGACAAGTTTTAGCTAGTGCAAGACTGACAATGTCTAGCCAGGTTTTTTATGTTCCATGCTTCGGCTCCTCCCCAGGGTCTCTGTTCTCCCCAGGTCCCACCGCAATTACCATCCAAGACGGCTTCGGATCCTGTCCCACTTTTCCCACTTCAGATACAAGCTGGGCTTTCCCTGGTGATGGTGGTCAGGAAATAAAATTCAGAGCTATATATATGTGGGAACGGAGGGAGCTCGGATACTAACCTCCCCTGGGGCAGCACTGAGGGGTTACTTTTCCCCTTTACATCCAGATTCATTGCACACATGAGAAAAAACAAAGCAACTCGAAGCCAGAAAAGGGCCTTCCCAGCTAAGCCCTCAACTAGTACAGTTCCCAACCAATAACCTAGACCTACTTCTGAATTAAAAAAACACCAAACCCACTCTCTCTCCTCCTGTTTCCAAAGTGCTCCAACCACCTCTGCTTGGTGAGGAACAAGCTGACCCTGGAAATCAAAACCCTCTTTCCACCCTCTTGGCCCTGGGACCTGCCTCCAAGCCCTCATTTATAATATTTCAACAGGCAAACAATGGCCTGAAACCACAGAGTGAAGCCGTCGGTGCCCACAGCTATTCTTCACAGAGGTGCCAGTGGTCTCAGCTGCATTAATGCATCACTGACCCAATACTATATTTCAGTTTTGGCAAACATAGGTCTTCGCAGGAGGCCTTCAGAGCGCCGCCGTGTCAGGACCTCGTAGATGTTACAAGAATATATGAGCAGTTTTTAAAAGGCTCGTGTTACAGATGAAATTTCTTAGATCTGCATTGGAACCGAAAGTCGAGCAGACTGAGTTTGGCTGCAGGTCTGTGCAAAAATAAAGCAAGCAGCAAACGTTACCCACATTGTTCACTCCACAACGACTCCACGCAGCAAGGACTCAGCCCTTTTGCACGGTGAATATTTTCTGCTGAGAGGCTGCTGTGTTTGAACGCCCTCCCTATTTCTTCAGCTTTTTATTAGGAAATTCAAGGCATTTGGTAATTTGAAGGGGTTTGATGCTTATAAAGTAAAACCCAGATCTCAGGCTAAATTAATTAAGTCTCAAAAATTATTATAGCATCATCTCCCTGGTTAAAGTATCTGCTTGTCAGCCAGGATAAGACAACTTTGTCAGGCTGTTCTTCCAGTCTGGATTTTCCTGTTATTACTTCTGCTGGAGTCTGGCATGTCCTGTCATCACCACCCAACTGTCTTCTGGCAAAGTGCAGGAAAGGAGACCGAAAAGAAGAAAAATTCAGACAAAATCAGTTTCTCAGTGGCTCTTAATTATCACCTCCAGCAAAAGCTTGCAGGTTGGTATTTTAAATGACTGGTTGTTTTTCTTTTTAGTGGCCAGCTGCTCCCTCTTGAGCTGAAGAGTAAATAGTTAAAAGCCTTCCTTCAAAACAGATCTTCCCCCTCAATATCTGCAGTATTCTTTTTGTTTATATTGTTTCCAAATTGACAGACACAGTAGGAGTCACCTAAGCTAATTATTTTATCATTAAGACGAGAATGTAAATAAACACAGATATGACATTTCTTTTTTAGTCCGGGGACAAGAACATTGCTGACTCACTGAGAGGAAAGAGGTGCAGGAGAAGAGAATAGGAGGAAGGAGGGAAATGAATCAAAGGAAGTTTTACTTTACAAAAAAAATAACTGATTTCCCTTTTCACTCTCTGACAGACTTTCTGGATTTTTGCTTTTTTGATATTTTTTCCCCTTTCCATACAACTCGCAGGGTTCCAGGCGAAGGAAGTCTGAATGTGAAGCAGCATCTTCTGGCAAACAGCTTGAAAATCCTGCATGGGGAAACTGGTCAGGCCGTTGGTGTAACAACAATTCCTCAGACCAGTCGTGTCTGCGCAGCTCTACCATGGTTATTGACAAATACCTGTGCAATTCACATGAAAATCCCTGTGTGCCGTGATGCTTCAGGCGTGGTATCTGCCGACCTCTGCGGGTGGATTTACATATTCTGATTTAAACAACAACTACTGCTGTTTGTCCAAAGAGACTCCAATTGGTAAAAATACCCAAAGACTGGGGAAAGTGCATTTCAGTACAATACTACTGGTACGTATCCCTGCATTTTACATGCATCTCTTTTATGTCTCCTCAAACTTTCTTCTTTCCAAACTACTTAACCTCAGGGATCGAGTTTTTGCCCACAACATATTTCTGCCTAACATTAACAAACATCACCAAAGACTGCCTTTTGTGTGATCAAATTATGGGAGCAAAAGAGTATTTCTAAAACAAAACAGCAGGTTGTATCTTCGCAGCTATCTTCCTGACCAGCCGTGTTTCTGGCAATTAATAGATTAATGGTGGGGGCAAGTAAATAAAAATGAACACAATACTTTTACAAAAAGAATTATCTTTGCAAGACACAAAGAGAGATCGTGCCAGTTGTTTAAATGATTACATGCATTTTTCTAAACACTAAAAATAATTTATTTTGAAACGAATGCATCTGAAACATTCAAAAACTCCTAATGGAAGTCATGCAGAAGTGTTATTTTTCTATTTCCTAAAGTACTTAAAGACCATTTTACTTCCCAGTTCTTTCAATCTGTTTATATGTTGTAATGAGAAACAGACTTTTTTTTTTTTAACCATGCTATTGCAAGAAAAATAGCATTTTGGCCAAGAAAAATGCAGATTTCCCCACCACAGGAAACAATGAATCTAACAAACTTCAACACATTTAAGTAAAACAACAACTTAGTATTTTCATTAACAGCTATGGTTTCAGAACAAAGCTCAGCTGTAAAGTCTCTGTTACAGAGTTTATATCTCTTACTTGAGTTAAACTAAATATATCGGCTTTGCCCTGTATTTTTCTTCTTGACGTCTCTGTCTCTATTTATTACATACTCTCAAGAGCAGTTATTTAAGTGAAAGAAAGATTTAACAGGCTCAAAGCTATTTGATTTCGCCTAATAAAGAGAGCAAAGTGCTCAGTGCTTTAAGTAAACTGATATACTATTTATTTAATGTACAGTTATAAAGATTTGCTGAAGTGCCTTAATATGTAGCATACTATAATTAATTGTATTTGAAGTAACTGCCATTAGCTTATAAAATAATTATCTAAACAGATGACAAACACAATCTGAAATTCAGATTTGTGTTTTCTGTTGGTTCTTGTTTCAATAATCTGAAAAGCTGAATGTTGAGCTATTCAAGCCTTAATTCTGCTTCTCTGTTTTCCCCTCCAGACCCACCTCCGTTATTTTTGTTTCGCAGTAAGGTAAGCTAAGAAATGATCTTTAATCCTGACGAGTCACTGAACAACCTCAGGACTTGCTTGTTTTACCTCTGGCTTGAACCCTGCGACTCCCTCGCACTGACCATTTTATTAAAGCAGGCTCTTCTTCGCTCAGATTAGCGAGGGTGTTGGCGTTGCAGCAGCGGTGCATCGCCGCCACTGAAGATCATTAGACATTAGATCACTAGGAATTTTCTTCTAACGCACTGTCATTTTTTAACAACTCAAAACATCCAACTATGTAACAGACAGCTTGGCTGTATTTTAAATTAGCACAAATGCTAAAGCCAGGAAATGTAATTCTCAGGATACTGGAACAAAAGATTCAGAGAAAAAAGAATTCTTATATACCATAAGATTATCAGGACTAGACTGTCACACCGTGACCTTGCTGGCGTCTAGCTAATCTGACAATATTTGGCAGAGCATTGTTTCAAATCAATAACTAATTAACAAAGTACAAAAGAAGTTGTACTGTTTTTGAGGCTCCTTGTTAAAAATGGCTTTTGGTTGCACATGGGCAGAAAGGTCGCTTTTATGACATCTTCACGAGCCTTTCAACATCTTGCCACTGTCAGATTAAATTACTTTTAGCAATTAATTGTCATAAGTTAGAACAGAAGCACATTTGTTACAGCAGGTTGTCATAATGACATGGTGAGCAGTTGTTTTGATATGAATTTCTTCCACTGACCTTCTATCATATCTTAATTTTTTTGGTTGACCTAACTGGAAAATTGGGAGCAATCTTCTAACTCAGGCAGCACAGGCCAAACATTGGGGGTCTTACTGAGATTATAGACTGAACAATAACAGAACAGAAATTCCAGAGATAACTGAAGATCTTCAGAATAATATAGATCTTCTATAGAATGTGTAACCTATGATGTCTACGCTGGTGGGTGGGATAAGAAAAACCCTCAAAAAAACACCTGGATGTAGCTTTTGTTACAGTTATAAATGGTCCTTGATGCCATTTTAATCCTTTACTAGCCAGCACCATTTGTTTGAAGTGTTTTAAGACAAGGACTAAGTGGATTCAACATCTGCAACCTGTACCCATTCAAACCATTACCCAGTTTTGGAGGCTTGGACCTTATTGTGCTTTAAATAAAAATAATTCTACTCTAAGTTTCTTTTGTTAAACTTCTCTGTATCATGATGCATGCATATTGTCCATTGTACAGATTAGTCCTCCAACATTCCCTGTGAAAGTTTGTATGAGTTTGCTATAAAAAATTACATCAGGACAGAAATAGACAATAATCCTAACAAAAGCCCCCCGTACTTATTTGATAAATGCTACATCCCATTTCAGCTGTTTGCTGGGTTTTTCCATACCACCACATTACCAGAGCCTCTCTGAAAAAAAATCTGGTTTGCTTGTCAACGATGGTGCACAGCCAATAAAATTTATCATGAAAAGATGGAAGCATTATTGACTGAGCACCTCCTCCTCCTTAATATCTCAGGCCTTTCTTCTGTAAGGTTTGTTACCTCTTGCTATTTGGGAGGGAAGAAATAATTCTGAGTGAGTGGCAAAAGCAAGATGTAGAGCGCATCCATGGGGCGACGCCAGCACTGTGCTTGTTAAGGTACGCAACAGAAGTGTACATCAAGATCTCAAAGAAAAGAGTGTGAGGAAATAACATAACCCTTTGTATTGGGTTTGCACGGGGCGGTGTTGGTGGCAAGGGGGGCTGCAGGGGTGGCTCCTGCCAGAAGCTGCCCCCACGTCCCACAGAGCCAAGGCCAGCCGGCTCCAGGACAGACCCGCCGCTGGTAGCGCCTCTGGGACTACGTGTGTAAGAAGGGGGAAGAACCACCTGCTTTGCCATTGCAGCTGGAGAGAGGAGCGAGAAGATGCGAGAGCCACAACTCTGCAGGCAGCCAGGTCAGTGGAGGAGGATGAGGAGGAGGAGGAGGAGGAGGAGGAGGAGGAGGAGGAGGAGGCGGAGGAGGAGCTCCAGGCCCGGGAGCAGAGGTTCCCCCGCAGCCCCTGGCGCAGCCCCTGGCCAGGCAGGCCGTGCCCTGCACCCACGGAGCTCACGGGGGAGCAGATGCCCACCTGCAGCCCCCACGCCGGAGCAGGGGAAGAAGGTGAGGAGGAAGGAGCAGCAGAGACAACGTCTGATGGACCGACCACAACCCCCGTTCCCCGTCCCCCTGCGCCACTTGGTGACGTCGAGAAAGTGGAGTCGAGACTGAAGAAGGGAGAAGGGAGGGGTGGGAGTAAGGTGTTTTAAGATTGCTTTTATTTCTCATTATCATGCCCCGTTGTCCACTGGCAATAAATTAATTACCCCCCAAGTCAAGTCTGCTTTGCCTATGATGGTAACTGCTGGGTGATCTTCCGGTCCTTGTCTTGACCCACGAACCTTTTGTTGTATTCCTCTCCCCTGTTCAGTTGAGGGGTTTGACAGAGCAGCTTGGTGGGCACCTGGCAGCCAGTCAAGGACAATCCACCACATCCCCATATTGCCATGAAATGTCTCAGTGCTTGATGATAGGGAATGAAGCATGGATATACAGGAAAAGAGAAGCCAGAGTGACCCCATGCTGCACTGGAGAAGAAGGAGATTGTGCAGAATAATGGACTTGGGCAACTGCAGGATCTGTCTGTAATGGTGGCAGCAGAAAAGCTGTAACCCCAAGAATGGTCTGGGTAAGTTGTCTCTGGTCCTGGGTGTCCTACAGGAACTGATTAACCAGATCTTTAGGCTAACTGAAACTTTAGAACTCTGATAGCTCTTACGGTTAACAACACTAACACTGTTTAACAATCCGTGTTTAATGTACTTTGCTATTTTTGTAGCTGAGCTCCGTTAGGGCAAATATTTCTATGCTAACGTATTTTAGATCTTAAATATTTTTTAGTAATAAAAAGCTGACAATGAGCGGTAAGAATTGATAGTTGCCAGGTACCAGATGTCCTGGAAATCCCCCAAACTGCAATCACATTCACTGTGCCCCCTACCCCAGTACAACGCCAGAGTACCCAAAACTGCCCCTCCACCAAACAGCACAGATTCGTTTCGGAGGTGGCAACACAGGTGTCTGCATGAGCAGACTTCTTCCAACAAACAGCACTTACAGAAAACTGGACAGGAGTATCATAAATAATTCATAACCTTATATGAACATGGGCACAGGCTTAACAGATGAGGAGAAACCAGGGGCCTGTCCAAGGGCTTCAAGGCAATCTGTAGCTAACGCACTGGCCTGCAGCTGAGATATAGATTCAGGTCTCACTTTGAAATTAACAGTGTAGACAAAATCTTCTAAGAAGCGGTTGTGCACAGGCTTAATTAAACCACTGTTCACTAATGCTTTAATAAAGTCGCAGCCTTTTTAATTTTACCATGTCTATCCTCTTCTAAACACACACATGACAAATAATCAATTTGAATGTCACAGGGTATTTTTTCTCTTCCCGAAACTCAAGGGCTGCTTTGTAGTATAAAATGAAAGTTTGTGGACTCGACAACTTTTTTTACCGAAGAAACAACAAAGGAGAAGGAGTAGGAAGGACATGGACAGTACTTGTATCCTTCCCATTATTCAAAAATGAGCATGCCAATAACATCTGGAGAATATCTGTGAAAAAACTCCTACTGCTGTACTGCTCTAAGGTCCTTCAGCAAATTTAAGCAGATGATCTGGCTTGGAGAATTTCTTGATCTCTGAAGAAATCATAAATCTTCTGCTCAACACATCCATGTTAAAAATGCCAAGAAACACCACTGCCTGCCTGGAGGGGCTTTTATCTTGCAAGGTGCCTTTCTGTAGCAGTACTTGTGCAAGACCACATGGTGTTAACTATGCTAATAGCTAGGTAGGCTTCCTGGTCTCAGTCACCTGAGCCTGCCCTTTGTAAGTGGATGACCCACCACAACCTCAGTAGTACCAAATGTTCTGAGACAGGGAATTGGCCTCCCTTCACAATGTCCACAAAGGCCATCCATATCTTAAATACTTCTTTGAGGTCGGAGGTGGAACTTTCTAATGTAGAACCATTGAACCGCATCAGCTGGAGAGCACCTCTGCAAGTCATCCAATCCAACACCATGCTCAAACCATCGTCAGCCAGGACTGGTCACAAGTGCTATGTCTGGTACTTACAATCAAAAGCAAAGAGAGCAAACTCTGTAATTTCGTTGTCAAAGAAGTGTAAAAAACGTAAGTTGTGGAGGCTTCACAAACCTTGAACCACGTGCATTTGAGACAGAGTGACTTTCAACGCACTCCAGAGAGGTCCTGCAGATCACTACCACTATGGACACAAAATAATTCACATTACTTCCATGTCGTAATCTTTTCTTTCCAACTGTTGTATGCTCTGTGGAACCCCAGCACAACTGAGGCAGCGGTCTCTTTTTGCAACTGCAGTCTGTCTTTGCTGAGTCTAGCAGACCTGAATTTTGCCTGGTCACTTTATCTTTGGGTAGAAGTAGGTGTCACTTCATAGTGCTGTTAGAAAATCATGTCATGGTTATTTACCACAATTGTAACAGAATAACAGCAGTATCTGCACTTCCACTCCAGTGATGATACTGTCAGGTGCCCATCAGGATAAAAATTCATTTAACTATCAGCCCAACTCTAGCAGTCAGCTGAGGTAGTTCAAAGCAGAAAGGGAAAGGAAATGGTAAAAGAACCACAGAAAGGTATTTAAGACAAGTGGACTCCACGATCAAATCAGATGCTGTTCTTTTAAGATCTATCACAGCAATAACTCATTTGCCCACTTAAGGCAAAGCAGTCAGAGCCTTAAACAGCACACAGAATCTGAAAGCTTGACATATCTCAACTAGGAGGATTTCATACTCAGCTAGATTTTTCACTGGTAAGGGATTTAAAAATAAGCAACAGCCATTAAACATAAGCCTACTCTTTTTTTGGCAGCCAGTGCAAAGGACACATGATGAATAACATGAGCCTGTCATCAAATGTGTTTGTTCATTTTTCAAACAACAGGAAAAGTGGAGTACCCAGAGGATCAGAGAGGTGTACTGCAAGGTGGAATGTGTGAGGGCTGTGACTTATCAAAGGATCAGACCGCAAAGTTAATTGCAGAACCTAGAAATCTTTCAAAAGTACTTATGCAGCCTAAACTTTGGTAAATTTCTTCATTACTAACATTGCTAACTTCAAAAGAACTCCTCAGCAAACCAGATCCCTAAAAGAAATAAATACCTGTCTTCTTAATGTGTACATGCAATTAAGGCTTCTGTTTTCCCAGGTTAAGAACAGAGCGGCTGTGACACAATTAAGCGATAAAGTCAATTGCCCACTTCTTTAGGATATAGGCTGAACTTGCAAGATCCATGAAATCAGATTATTCAGTTACACAGCAGGTGGAAAAGACAGGAGATAGGAATGAAAAACCATCCTGGAAGGAAAACACCAGTCCGAAAGAACAAACGCATTGCAGATGCTGATGAAGTACCACGTGTATTGTCTGAATTAACTGCATTTTAAATTTCTTGCTGTACTATGTGACTGGATGCACTGATTAAATCTTTGCTTTTGGTAAAAAGGAAACTTTTCAGTTGTATATATCTTATGCCTGTACATATTATGTCAGAGCCCACCTCCCGCAGAGTCTACAGGGCGTTGAACACACAGGAACACGTGTAGGTTTTGTGTGGTTTAGGGTAGGTAGTGCCTGTGTGCACATACATGCACGTGCAGTTGTGTGTGTGTGTGTGTGTGTGTGTGTGTGTAAGGGGGAACTAGCCCGTGTAATTCACACTGCATCACAAGTGTAACAACTTATTCAAATTTACGTGATCCTAGACAATGTGTAAGTTGTAAAGCAAGCCTTTTGGGACAGAGCGACTCTTCCACTCACTCCCTAATTCAATAAGGACATGACAAAACCGGATGTAGCATTTTTGCCGGTTTCTTTTTTTTTTTCAGAGGTGTGGAGGCTCAGCAACCAGGAGCAGCATTTTATTAAAGAACTAAAGAACTGTCACTTGGCTGGATGCATGGCAAATTATTTCAGCACGTGCTGGTGGTGAACTAAGCATCCCTCCTGCCCTGCGATCTAGCAGCAGAACGGCAACTGGAGCCCGTGCGACGCTGATGTGCAATCCCCGTAATCACTCACACTGCCCGCCAGTAACAGAAGAATCGTGATTATGTTTGTCAAAAGCTACTAACCCGGGGACGTCACCTCCTTTCTGAAGAACGTATTCCATATAGTTGTGATACCTTCCTCACTCCATGCTTTTGCTAAAAGTATCAGACTAGCAGCTCTCTAACTTTCCTAAGAGCCCAGAAAAACTGAAGGCTTCTCAACATAGACAACTGCTGGTAACTCTAAATGCAACTCAGTCTTACTTTATTCACTAGTTTCTCTTCAAGCAGTGCCATCTATTGGGAAAACCAACTAAAATTCAAGTATTTCTTGATAATAAAGAAAATAGACCTCATTGTGTATTGACAAATTCACTTTTGACAAGTCCTGATCAAAAAATACAGAGAAAGAGAATGAGAATCAACTGTTAAATAACAAAGTGTAGACGAGTGCAGCTGAACAGCATGCAGCCCATTCAGGGGAGAAAACCTGCTACTGACACCACTGACCACAAAAGACAAAAAGCATTTTTGATCAGTTTAGCATCCCCTTTTAGCCAGGGAGAGAAGGGTAAAACAAGGATTTGGCCAAGAGAGGAATGGGAATATTTCTCAAAATTTAAATGAGTTCATGGGGCTGGAGATACTGTAAAACAGACTGCCTTAGGAAAGACTCCTGTCTGGACACTATGTGAAAGAAGCTAACAACTCTGAGGTTGGTAAAAGGTGGTTCTTGGGGAGTGCTGATCAGGTATGGAGTTCACTGAGGCATAGCAAGAATGGAGGTCATGTCTCCATTCTCCTCAGAGAATAAGGCATATTTCTTCACCTGTATAGGGATGACAATGAGCTGATTAAGAACGTTGCTCTCAAGAGGTAAATAATTCAAAATAACGTCGCACAGTAAGTAAATTCACAGAAAATTTTACCAACTAAAATCCTTCACTTGTAAGGATTTTAAGATGTAACAAATGACTATAATAATTAATTTTTCAAATTGTCAGCCACCTGTGAATTGCAGGGTAGGAACTGACATTTTTTCTGGGCAGCTTATTCCACATTCCTCCATGTCACCGTTTCCTCCACTACTTCTAGCCCCTTTGGCAGCCGCCACTGCTGCAGCAGCCAAGCAGACTACAGAGGAACTACCAGATTTATCTTAATCTCAAAAGATAGATTCCCTCCCCTGCCCCCCCATATTTTTTCCTGAATTTTCAGTTTGTTTTCTGTAGGAGATGAGGTGAAAACAACATCCTTGAACATACTGCGCATCCTGTGCCCTGGCTCCCTGTCTGCTGACATTAATTTCCTAGGACTCCACAAATGTTGTTTCCGTGACCTCCATGCATTGCAGTAAAGGCCTCATAACCCCCTACCCAAAACCCATAAACGTTCCTAGAGAAGTGGGGTGGGGTAGTGCACCCCCAAAGGAAAGGATTGCTTTGCAACAGCACCGTTCATCTTGATATGACTATATATATCTTAGAACTTAATTTTCATCACCTCTCACTGTATCGAGGCTCTCATGGCTGAGTGGTGCCCAAGTAAAAAAGACATGTAAAGAACCTCCAAGTTTTGCAAAAAGGTGCCATTTGAGCCCCTGGTAAATTTCTTCCATTGGTTTTCCCAAATACAATGAAATCTAGCATCAAAATGTGCAACTGCATGCAGTACATTAGAGGACATTATCCTTGTTTTGGATATCAGCTAAAAGGGTATTACCCTTTGATTCTGTTAGAGAAATGATAAAGGATACTTGCAGAGAGCAATCTGTACTGGCGGGAGGATGGACCAGAAGACCTACGAGGTCTTTTCAGTCCTTCACTCCAATTGCTCTACAATCAAAGACAGTCCGTATCCAAGTACAAGAAGTTTGAATAATTTTATTCACCTCTGCTTCAACAAGTAGGTCCGCTTTCTGCTGAGCTAGTTTTCTGTACCATTAGCTCTCTAACTGGCCAGGTTTACTAAGCCTGAATCCCGTCTGAAAGGAATGAGGACTCATCCGACCTGTGCGAAATGGTCTTTTTTAGGACAACGGGAGCACCACGCAGCTCGTGGTGGGAGGAGAGATGCAAGCTGGTTCTTTCTTTTGGAAACTCACACGGCTTGCCTCACGTTTTAGGAGCCAGATCTAACAATGTGCATTTTGTCGGCATCATGTCACGAAAGACACCAAAGCTTGATGGCCCCGATTTATTCCTTTTCTTTGATTAAACGATACTTGTGAAATGCAGAACAGAGAGGGTATGGCAGAAAGAAGAGCCAGTGGCGCTCTTGAAAAGATGCAAAATCTTCCCTCAGTGATTGTGTCTCTGATTTCTCACTTGCTCAAGGAAGAAAAGACAAATATAACTTTTCCGGAATAATAGACGCAAAACATGCCGTAAGAAGTCTTTACAATCTCAGGATTTTTAAAAATACCTAATTTAACTGCACAAGCTAAATAGCATACGCATAAATTACTGAATACTACTATAGTTTAAACGCTACATACTTGAGCTATTTAATCTAAAATGCCTGTTCACTGTAGTGTCTATAGAATGAAGTGAGAAATACATACATTTTTCCTGCAATATAGGAACTACTTTAGGAACTTAAAGCTTATCTGACCCTTTAGGAATGACGCGGAAGCCTAACTGTAGGTGGTCGGTGATGCTGGAGATGATTTAGAGTCCTCTGCTTGGCTTCCAGCTGCTGGGCCAGGGCGGTGCGGGTCCTACAAGACATCAGCCAGATCTCTCCAGGTGTCCCAAATACCCAGAATGTCACTACCCGTTTACATGCCAGCACCTGAACTGCTCTTTCTTAAGTGCAAACGCCCAGTGGTATGTGGGGCAAGAGCAATAAAGCCATGGTAGTTTCTAAACGGGTCTCGTGAGTTTTCCATTGCCAGCATGATTCTGCCGTTGCTTAGGAGCGACAGGGATTTCTCGAGAACGTAAGGATGGAACGGGCTGTAAAAGGTAAATATGGACAAAGTAAAACCATGGGTTATTTCAGAGGTAAAAGTAACGCTTACAGCTGTAGCAGAGGCAGCGGGGGGAAAGGCATCGCAGTATGAACACTGGGCTGAGACTTCGGGGGGTGCGAGTCCTGACGCCCAGGCCTGCCACGGGCTTTCTGTGTGCTGGAGCACGCCCCTGACCTCTGGGGTGCCGTCTGCCTGGCGCTCGTCGTCGTTTTGTCTCTTCTGGTGGAATAAAGGGCTTACCAAAGCCGGGTCTCAGCACCACGCCACCCCGGCCACGCCGGCCGTGGACCCTGCCCAGCCGCAGGGTGGGCAGGGGGACCCTGCCCCTGCCCGGGGACGGCCGCCGCGCCGGGAAACCGCCCCGTCCCCCTGGTGTCAGCCGCGCCCGAACAACGAGCAGTGAACGTGGCACCACCAGGCTCCCGCACCACCAGGGTGCCCTGCCCGCCGGCAGCCGCGCCGCGCTTAGCCGCCTGTTAACAAACCTGGCTTTTACCGCTTTCTCCCGAACGCTGGCACAAGTTACCCCGATGCACCCGTCTTTAGCAAAACAAATTAATTTGCTGCACACGATCGTTTCCTGTTTAACCTCTCGCAGAAAATGGGAAAAATTATTTATGAGGAGTGGGCTACATCCAAAATTAATCTAATTTCATTGATATGCTGTTAGTATAAATAGCGCCGTTACAGATTGTGCTATAGTAAAAATAATATTTGCAGTAAGAATTATCAAAGCAGCTAAGATCAGTGGAAAAAAATAGACAAAATTTGTGGCGTAGAGGCCTAGGAGAGGCTTATCCCTTTTGCCCAGAAAACCTGACCCCATCAGTTGCTCTGATAAAAGTACTTCTTCCTACTTCTTCCTTCGTTACCTCTTTCACATCCTATGACTATGGTGGCAACAACATTATTGCAAATTACTATTATTATAAAATGATATGATTTATACTTTTTACTTTAGTAACATTTCAGAATTCATTCAGTATATTTGTTTAAGTGGTGAATGCTATTTAGAATCGGATAAATACTGATTTACATTCCTAAGTGTCTTTTAACATAGAGAAAAGACTGTCAATGTGAAAATCTGTAGGGAGTGGGAGATGGCTCGGAGGATGGAAGGAATAATCATGTCGCATTTAAGCCTGTATGATCTGTTTCCATAGAAAAAGGTTAGAGATCAACAAATTCTCAGTTTAGTTCAGTAATAAATGAAGGTTGGCTAGGGTATGAAGTTTCTGGGGGGAAGCATCAGCCAATATGTACAGCAGCAGCCTCTGGTGGTCTAAGAAAAAATGGTAGTATCTATAAGTAAGAATAGAAATATGTTTTTTAAAAGGATGTATGTACATATTTAGCTATTTGACTCAATCCTCCATTCAACACATTAAAAAACAGATGCTTTTAAAATGATCTGCTGGCAATATGCTTGTTAAAATCTGAACAGTAAGAGTATTAAAATTCATATGCATTCATTAGCATGTTATATAAAAGTAAAATGCTTTTGTTTAATCATTCCATAAAGTATTATAGTCAATGCTGATTATCAAGAAGTTTTTTCCTCGGTTTGCATCGACAAAAAAGAAACCAAATTTCTAAGATTGTTACTGAATTGATGACATTTTCTGTCTTCACTCGTGAATTCAGTTGGCAGATGTTTTCAAGAACAAAAAATTCTGTCTTATTACAAAACATATTAAGCAGGTTTTTCTGCCATAATGTTTGACATGATGTTTATTGCCCAGACCAAATCAGTCCCTTTAACAAGCTATAATGTATGCCAGAAAGTACATTATTTCATAGCTAAGGAAACTTCCAGCATGAAACGATATGTACTTTGATCTTTCAAGCACTATGTTTAATGCACTACACACTCCCATAGTCATTTCTATTTGTGCTCATTTTGTACAAAAATAGAGTGCAATTTGAGATTTCATATTTTAAGACTCTGCTTTTACATATTCTTGAGTATCCCAGCTATTTGTTTTCCTTCTATGAAAATAAACAAAATACTTAAATTTACCATTTCCATTCTTCCAGTTCTCAGAAAATCTAACTGCACAAGAGGGAGCATCATCCAGAGAGCTTTAATTTGTTCAAGTGGCATTTTCTCATCAGATCACAACAGATCTCAATGACCCTCTGAGAACATAGCTGAGGATATTTATTCCTACTACTTAACGGTCTGAAACAATTTCTCCAGCATATCTAACACAAACAAATTTTACTTCAACATTAGCTGCAGTTGATGCCTTCTTGTGAGGATATTTTTCACCTAGTCTCTTCTGTACCAGTTTTCCCTGCTTGGCAAAGAGGACAATAAGGCTTGCTGAGGTTTTTCAAAACTATTTTGACGAGATCGTTACGAAGCACATACCATCCTTAGATATCACTGTGGAGTGACAGTATGTTTTATTTCAAGAGCCCGGTGAGTCAAACGTATGCTATATTACACAGTAAATAAAGGCTGTATCTAAATTGCCCTTTGAGATTACCCCAAACCAGCCTGAGCACCGTGCCCGTGGTAAGCCCGGCAGCCAGTCCCAGGGTGCAAATTCCCGCAGGACACGTCGTGCTACGGACCCGAGCACGGGAGGCAAGAAACACACCACCAATACGGCGCTGCACCATTTTGTTTGCATCGTGCAAATGCACTGGACGGACTGACAACCGTGTCCGTGGCCGGGCAGGTGGAGCAGAGCACGCCACGTTCACAGCCCCTCCTGCAACCACCTACAGACTCGGCAGTTCTGCCCAACAGAGTAAATGGCACCCTATCGTCAGTCCAGTTTTGCTTCAGAAACCGATAGGCAAGTAAATTGCAGTGATTTGTCCTGCCACACACCAAAGCAGAGATGCTTTTCATGCTGTTTCAAAGAACTGGAGCCTATTAAAGAAAAAAAACCCAAAGAATTCTTTCAGAATAAAACACCAACCGCATCAGAAAAACCAATTTCAGTTAATTCGCCCAGGAAAGGAGATGACCACTCACACTTTCACTGAAACTTATGCTACTTCTATCCTTGGTTTGAAGAAAATCAAATAAAGAGAATGTCAACAGTCACATCTGAGGCACAGAGGCACGCAAAAAAGAAAATGGGATGGAGTCAGGCGTCTTATGTTTCGGGGGTCAAGCCTCCTGAAGCCAAATTTCATGCCTCATCAAGCAAAAGAGCCACAAGAAAGTGGAAGTGATAAAAAGGTATCAAAAAAAAAAGTTCACTTTCAACAAGGGGACGCTGGACCAGCATGCTGACTAAACACCTTTGTGGACGATACAAAAACATCGTCCATCGGCTTCTGATGGACCTTGAGACAAGCCTGGTCACCCCTCCTAAGAAGCAGGGTCTGGCCGGTGGGCAGAATGGCATCTCTCATGAGAAGCAGTGGATTGAAAAAAAGAGTGCCCCGTTGGTGACTTCGAATATGTATATGCATCCTTTTGTTTCCCACACTCAGATACTTCTCGAAAGACACAGTAATATTTACGGTGTTAGCTACAATCTCGCATCCAGATTACAAACCCTTTTAACCAGCCAGTACGGCTGTATTTCTCCTGCAAACACTGCTATGCTAAACCACAATTAATAGGAACATGTTAAAATTTAACATGACTCTAACATATCTTTTTGCTGGATTTTTCTGTTTCACGTCAGAAAGGCATATACATTTTTACTGTTTTAACTACACTGTGGTGTTTCTGACATGTTTCACAGTTGAATGAAAATGTTAACTTTCATAATAAGAGCTTTTGAAATTGCATGACTCAGTCTCGAATGTATAATGCATAGTATGTATATGAAGCAGAATGTGTCAAAGTGCAAATAATATTGTTTGTGCCCCCTGCAGAATTAGAAATCCTCGGGTAGCACTGTTATAACGATCCCATGCTGGTAGCATTACAAAGTGCAAGGGTTCACTGAGTAAGAAAAGAGCAAGGGACAGAGTTTCCTCATTACACCATTCTCGAACTATTCTAGCTTAAATATTTATTAAGATATTAATAACTCTCCTCCTTTATCTGCCTTCAGAAGTTCAGCTGAAACACAATGGATGGCTGCTCATATGAAAACAGTACATTATAGGGTAAATCTGCTACCACACAAGATGAACACCGGTATTTTCCACAATACATTATTAATTCAGCAGGTAATATGTTAAAAAAAACTATCAGGCTATAACTACTGCCTCCTCAATATAACACAATATAATACAATAAATGCATGCATGACAAGTGAAGCTCATATATTGCCTGAGCTGCACTAGAAAGTGTGCCTTATGTACACCTCTGTTTATAAAACAATTTTTATAAAGTCTTCCTTAAATAATTCTCTTTCTTGATAGCACCAGTGAGTTCCTCCGGGGTTCATCTGAAGTTCCCCTTTGAAATTAGAAAGGAATGTTTTGTAACTCTTCCAAAACTTCACATTCAGTAAGTGACAAAAAATACCAATAGCATAAAGAGCCAGGAACTCTGTATGAACTCTCGAATGCCACCTCGGTAATGTGTCTGTTTTTAAAAAAGCATGCTGCTTATTAGCCAATATGGATGGTAAACATATCTATGCTTCACTAAAGAAGGGCAAAGAAAACCAAAAGAAACTTACTCTAATATACATCTGCATAGTTTCTTTTTCTTTTTGTGGGTTTCGATACTTTTCGTAGAAGTCGCGGCGCTTCTTTGTTTCCTTCTGGATTTTATCTTTTCTTTCTCTCTTTTCTGCAGGTTCATCTGAGCTATCAGAAGACAGCTGTACTTGGGCTTTTGTCTTCTCCACTTCAATATAGTTCTCATTGGGATTCAGTACTATTACTCCATAGCCTTCCTGTTTTCGAAGAGAAACACACACACGCACAAAAAAGAAGAAATATGAAAAGGGAGATTTAGTGCTGGAAAATGCTTTGCATTTACTTTATGCTCTTAAAAACTTTAATATTTATTTCAGCAAGTTCACACAACGTAATTTACAGAAGGGCATTTTAAGAATATTCTGTTTGTTTCATTTCTGTCATTAAAGGGATATTGATGTATGAATGTGTCTGTGCGTGCACTTACGCTCATACACATCCCTCAGCGTCAGAAAAGTTGCCTGTTTTACCTTTAAAATAATTTAATATGTTGTTTTATTCATAAGCACTTTATATGACTTTTTCAGAAAACAGTACGAGAACTAAAAGCAAAATATTATTTTAAGAACTCTACATAATGATGAATAAAAAGCTTTATACCCAGCCAATAAAAACCTCTAAAATGAAAAGGATGGAGGGATCTCACATATACACACACACACACACACACACATATATATATATATAAAAGAAAGCATGTGAAAATTATTCACCGCAGTTTAAAATAGTAAACCCTTTTGTCTAGCTGACAACAAGCATACCATGCAGAAGCCAATATAGCAGTAACAATGAATCAATACCAAAACTGATTCAGTGGCATTGCTTACAAGTCAACTCTTTTACTGTGGGGGTGACTTTTAAGTACATCTTTAAATCTGCTCTAAAACTTCACTGAGATTATGTCCTGTATTCAACAAACCCAGAGAAAATTCGTGACCTGCAGGATGCTTTTGAGCATACCAGCTGCATTTTTGTGCCTCAGAAAATGAGCCGGTTGAAAAATACATGAATTTATGAATGAGAAATAAATCTTGAATAAATCAGCCAATCATTTTATTATGATTTTTAAATGATGGCAAATCACACAAGAATTGTAATATTCGTGGAAGATATAATCGCAAATGCAGGGAGAAAAGAGAAGCACGTGCATTTAACAGATGAGTCCTTAAAGTTACCACGGGTTCCCAGTCAAAAATCAAGCTGTCCTTTAAAAGTAAATTTTAATAAAGACTTACTTTTTGGAAACGTCTATATTAATTATCTAGCTGAACAGCTTTATTCCAGCTTTTCACTTGGTGCTTCGTTTTGCACTTGGGCTAGGCACGAGGATCAAAGAGGTCCCCGTACCTAGCTGGCCAGAGCAAACCAAGCCCACGCCAACAAAAGATACTTTATTTGGGCTTGCTTTATTCTAATCTGTAGAGCCATTCACAAACCTTGTAGCGCATTGTGGCCACTGTCAGGTAGACAGATTGTCACTCGGTGATTTTCTACAGTTGGACACACTCGGCTAGTTATCAAAATCGCATCTGAAGGGAGTTCCTACCCCTCGTCCTTGTGCCCTTCTCAAACGTCTGCCATAGCTTCTCCTCCCACCAAAAACCAAGTTAAAGGGCACGGTTGCACTCTGCTAAACAGGGTGAAATAGAGGCATTCAGGGCACTGTCTCTGGCGTAAGGGACGTAGTCAAAAAAGGTCACCATAGGCCAAAGAGAAAATTGCCTCCTCGCTAGACGCGGCGCCGTGAGTAAGTGGTCTCCTGTCACATCGCTCCCCTGCCCTCCCTGCCGAGTGAACTGAACTGGGATAAATATAAACAAACGGGCAAACGGATAAATAAACAAAGGGGGAAGGCCAAAGGAAAATGGAAAAATGAAAGACAACAGAGTTTAAAACCTGTGCTGTGCCATTGCTGGTCATATTAACACATATCACTGTACTACTGACACGTAACATTTCCAGCTTGGAAAATTCAAAGCCCAAAATCCATCAACGGGGGAGAATGCCACTTACAGACGCCCCTAAATTACACGCCTCAGATGAAAGGGTGGGTTTTTGAGCTTGCTACTGGCAGCGAAGGACCAAGTTTTCGCGGCGTTTGGCAGGCTGGTGGTTTTGGGGCTCTCTGTGCTGTTCATCTTCTTGACCCGCTTGTTTTGAGCAGAGAAGTTCTGCGTATCGATTCGTTTTGCTTTCTATACAATGCCAAATGCAAAATTCATGCGTTTATTACAGGTATACAAGTGATACAGGGATTTGAAACTCTGTGTCCACTTTAAGCTGACCACAAAACAGACACATAAATCATCAGAGAAGTAGAATTTGTCTAAGTTATTGATTATGTAACTGAAAATTACATGACTCATTTGTCCAATTTTACCAGGACACAATGTCAATTTTTCACAGAGACATCAACAGATGAAATATGATTCCATTTTTAAATTCGCTATTTCATAAATCAATTAAAATATTTTTATCAATTATATTTTAAGCAGTGTAGCATGTCTCCCTTTACAGGTTTTTTTTTTTTTAAATTTCTCCCAGGTAGCAGGCCTTTCCTGTCAGTACAATTGAAATAATTAAGTAATAACTAAGATAGGTTTGCCCATAATTGAGAAAAAAAAAAATATCTTACAATCCATAAGACTCTCAGGGAATTAATCTCTTTTCAGATTGTTTCGCTCACATGACACTGTGTATTTCCCCTTCCCTTGTACTTCTGCATCCTAAATTGCAAGATGTAAACAATGACACCAGAAAGAAGATTTGAGAGTAACATGTATAAAGCAACATGGAAAAACAAAATGACTGGTGAAATTGAACCCAATTACAAACTCTCTCATTTAGCCTTAGCCCATGTATTTTCTACTGAAAGGGAACACTCAGCTCTAAATAACATCTATGTAAGCAATGTGGCTTCAATGTGGCTTTTAAGTTCAATTAATTTTTAAAAAATGTATTTCATGTGGGCATAGCTGTACCATTAAAGTTCAGTGTAATCAGAAAATTAAAAGTGGAACTCCTCACTAACTCACTGGGGTTGAGCAGAGTGCAAGTCAGTGCAAAACTGAGCACACAAGACCACTAATATCCAAAAAAAGGGCTTTAGCAAACTTTAATAATAGGCAAGATACGCAGTCTTTGGCATGACTGTTAAGTAAAGACAAAATCACATTCATTAAAAAGTATCTTTTTAAATGAAAGTTGTGTTCAGAAGTATATACCTCACGATATCACAAAAAATATCAAGTTCAGATAGCATGATCTTAAAGCATTATTAAAATGTAGTGACCTATGACACCAGTAAGCGCCACCATCCAGGACAGCTTTTAAAGGTTGCCACCACCAGTAAAATATTAGGTATGTTTTCAGCGTATGTAATAGGGGACTAGTTTTTTTCCCTGTGTGTTCAGTGAATGCTGAAAGAGAAAGCACTCTCTGAAGTGCAGAGTTTTTTCATGTCAAAAAGCTAAACTTTGGGGCAACTCCTTCCTCCCCGCCCCCCCCCCCCCCCCCCCCATCAATCTTCAGCTGACTGAAACAAGCCAAGCCCCGTGCTCTACCACACGTCTGAGAGAATACAGATGTTGCACAGAAGCCAAGGTCTGCCTGCCTCCCCCATTAGTGTATCTGTGATGAGACGCAATAATCAGGACAGACACTGATAAATACAAGTCCCAGCCCCTAATCTCTGAGTTCAGGGGATACAGTTTCTCTCTCAAGACTAAAGCACCCAGTTCACAGCTACTTCCCCAAATTCTAATGCTTCAAGGTAAGTAAAATGTCATCTACACTAACTATCAGCATCCTCCAAGTAACTACTTCTAGAGGTAGAGGACTGCGTGCAAGCAGTGCACAAATATAATTAATACCCATAATTTAGCCAGCAAATGACGCCAAAAGGAAAAGCAGGCTGACAAAGTCAAGTGTTGGAAAGAACCATGAATCTCTGTTACAACACCTTTACTACAAAGTCAGAACAACACAGAAGGGCCTTTTCCACCGTAACGCACAAGCCAGAAATGGAGTGGTACTTTCTGCCTCTTACTGGAAGTTCAAGCAAGATGTTCCAAAAGAGAAGGAATACAAAAATTATTGCCTCTAACAGCAAGGGTAAGGTTAAAAAAAAGAACCCTGAAGTATCTGAGGTAAATGCGAAATCTTTTGAAATCTCTTGTGCCTGGCCACATGAATAATGAGCTGAAAGCATTCAGCTCTGCATATTAATCCACCAAGATGGGACACCATATGTGACCAGAGAGGTCAGGGCTGGAGAAGAATCTTTTGACCTGTGTAACTATCTTTTTGGGCTGCAAGAGAGGGTCTGAAAGAGATCATTTTCCTAAGCTTTACCAACCTGAATTTTCAAGTTCAGGTTTCCATTTGGATCACTGGCAGCAAGACCGGAGTTAATTCCCAGGGGAAATGCAGCTTAAACTGCGCGGCTCTTAAATTCGCCCATGGTTAGAATGGACACAGAAATGTCCATTCATCTTTCTGAAAGATGTATGCTCTGTTCATTTCCCATCTTTTCCACAAGAAGGGTGCATTTATGTCACTGTTGCGACATCGTAGGTGCAACAGTGGGATGAGGTCATGACAACCAATCAGAAGTCACTAGTGAAGCGTTAAAGTAAACATAGCTGTTGGAGATGCAGCTCAGCTTGAAAAATGCCCCCTCCATTATTTGAGCAATTTTCTCAAGACGTGACCTGAGACTGAAACGCCTGAAATGTCAGTTGACTCCGCTTTCTGTTTCCACCCAATGTACATTTTGGCAACTGCACCCTGCTAATACTTTGCGATATTTCCATCCCAGCTACACCTCAGCTGCCTGAATTCCAGCACTGTGTCCAAGTGTGTAAAAATGCTGTGTTACTGCCAAACACACATTGTCCCACTAAGTCCCCAACTTAAAATAGCTCATCAAGTTAGGCAGGAAAAGAAAACATGCCACAAAAAGTTTTTAGAGGACCACCTGTTGTCTATTATTTTTACATAGCACTTACTCATAAATCATAACACAGGGTAATTAATCAAGCTGTCAAAGAGAAGGTCAAAGGTTATGTGGGGGAGTCAGAAGGTCATGCATGGGCTGATAGAGGTCAGGGTCACACCGCATTCCTCATTATCAAGTTGGGATGAGAGACGGCCCAAGCAAACAAAAGTGAAAGCAGATGGAGAAGTGAGTGGATAAAAAAAAGGAGAAAATTTCACAAACAAAAAGAAAAGTGAAAGAAGAATGTCAGTTGCCTTCAAACAAGGAGGAGAATAGAGCAGAAATACATTGAGATGTTCTCAAAAGGTCTCACACAATACAAAGAAACTACAGTTTGATTATTTAAATACAATTAATATAACTTTCCATGTGATCTTTTTGCAAATATTAAGCAACGCCAGAAAACAGGCACAGTAGTTCTGGTTCTCTTTCACATCTGAAGTCAATATTTTCAAGGTGAATTAGACAAAAGGAACCTATTACTGTGATGAATGCTGATGGATATATAAAATCGCTTCTAAATGCTGAAGTTTATTCCTGTTTATGGCTACAACCAATGGATGTTCAATAGAAAAGTTATAACCTGTTTGAATGATGTATTAAGAACTATACTTTCATATACACAAATCCTCAAAAACACCAAGCATCATAAAAGTCCTTCTGGATGACACAACAGTTATAAAATATTCTATCATTACACTGACCTGAATTAGATGCAGAATACTGTGCAAAATTAGCTGTCACCCTTTCCTCAAAATCTTTGTTAATCTCATTTTGAATGTTTGCAGCTTTATCAACACATGCATCAATGTCAGCTCCTTGGTTACTGAACCGCTGTACTTGGAAGAAGATATAATTAAAATGTTTTGGCACAGAAAAGGTGAAATTGTATCTTCCCCTGTTCCCTGAGGAGTCTGTAAAACATGTAGGATATATTGACAAACACACACCCTTGTCTAGAGCCCTGACATCCCAGGTCACCCAACTGCTATTTATTTCAAAACATTCACTTTACACTTACCCAAACTGTCACCTGCTGTGTTACTAACTTTTAATGGATACTAGAGCTATAAAAACAATAAACTCTTCATTTCCTTTCTATTACTGCCTTCTAATTCTTCACTGCATTAGGTCCATATCTATTTGCATGCAGAACTGTATTCATCTTATTTTACCATATATAGTAACTTTATGCTGGAAAGTATAAAGCATGCCATTAGTATGTTTTATTTTGCTATTTGTTAATTTGGTGCTACTGCAGCTATACTAAATAAATCAATGTTCAAGGCTAGAAAAAATCCCACCAGATAAGCTGTTACCACATTTTGAGTTTACTGATGAAAAGTTTTGAAAAGAATTAATGTTTTACATTTATCTATAATTAACAACCCAAATATGTCTATACATAAGATCTGCAATCCTGTTTTATGATGTTTGTTCCTAAGGCCAAAACTGAATAAACACATCCATGAATTATAAGGATTTTACTCCCTCAGTTGTATACTGTATTCTTGATAGGGAACTCCTGTGACTTCACAAACACTAATTTCACTAGGATTCTCAGCAGAAAATTATTTCTCATGTCAAATGAAATACAAGAAACTATGCTATCGCGTTAACTTCATTCTGTGAATTAGCAGAAAAGAACTACGTTCACATTCAAATACTGCTTCGAACGTCAGCTAATAAGCCTCAGCCCCACCACCTCTCCCTGATGTGAGATTTGGGATATCTGGAGAGACCACTGGAGGCTGAGAGGAAGCGAATCCACCCCAGCCACGCAGGCGGGATACAGGGCTGCAAATTATCCACCCACAACAACTGCCCAGGCTGCAATAACAGTTTCTGCTCTTCCTCACTTGGTGCACACAGCTTTGGGGTCCATAAAACCTGTGAGAGAATGAATCCACCAGTTACCCCCAAGGCCTGGCATCCTTTAATGATACCTTATAGGAACCCCTTCTGCAATTGAAGTCTGCACTTTGAAAGTTCCGCCCCCCCCCCCCCGCCCTCTCTCTTAAGAAACTATTTTACTTTTTTTTTCTGACAAAAATTTCAGAAGCTTCAGAAGCGTACAACATCTCAGACAAGAACCTCATTCATATTTCACTTTTTCACTACGATTTTAATGAAAAGGTTATCCATATTTATATAGAACTTAACTTTTTAAAAGCAATGTACCAGCAACAATGGCAAATCAAAGAATCTTCATAAAACCCACACAAGTAACAGTAATTATTGGTTTTAATTTATTGATAGGGAAACCAAGGAGAATAGTAAATACCCTCTGAGAGTTATGCTCAAATAAGGTGCAGAGGTGAGCTGGACTGCAGGATTTTTTGACATTTCTGTGGTATTTCTAACCACCCCATTAGCTGAGAGTGAAAGTTCTCAACTGCAAATTCATTTTCCAATCCACTTTGCCTCCTTCCTGAGAATGTCACAGTATGTCTTAATTATTCTCATTTGTACTTCATAATGAATATACCCCCAAATAGGCTTTGAGTATGTATTTTTTATATTGCACAACATGAAAAAGTAAATTTATTCTAAAATACATCTCATTTCCTTCCCTTTTGTAATAGCGTAAAGTGTTTTTGTAAACATTTTCTCTTTCTGAACTGTAGATATTTCAATGGGCTCAGAGGTTTGTCTGGATTTGTAACATCTTTAGCTTGCAGAAAGGCAACCCAATTTGCCAAGTTCTTCTACTTTAGCTTTCATCTCCAAGAATTTATATGTATTAAACCATTACAGGAAAAGATTAAACGTCAATCTCTTGGAAGGTCTGTATTTCAGTACTGTAAAGGGAAAATACATCATGCACATAAGTGTTTTCTGTAAAATCTTGAAGTTATCCAAGTCTTGAAAGACAACTCCTGTTTAGTGTTGAGCATTGTTTGTGACTGCAGTCTAAAAACCTTCTATCTCAATGACAGAAAATTCAGTTGGATTCAGTATGTGCATGTATTCAGTCACTTCCCTGAGAAAATAGCCACTTGTAATCTAAAAGTAAAGCTTCTGGCTTGTACCTATCATCAACAAACAGGTGCAATTCGGCACATTGATGCTCCTTCCTTCCCACAGTGACCTATGTCAGAAGACCTTCTTATACTTCTTCTGCTAAATAATTTAATTACTTATGAGTTATGGTTTCTTTGTAACCTTTTAAATGACTAACTCATTAAAATGCAAAAATATGCAAAACATGATGTCACTGGGTCAAACAGCTGTGTTGGTAAAATTATGGCTGTGAAAGTCCCTAAGAACATGGAAATATTAATAATTTATATTGCTCATTATATGGCAAAAACTCTTTAAACAGATTTAGAGACAGATTAATTTTATAATCACAAAACGCTACACTACCTCACGGTAACAAATCTTTTTACCATCTGTGACCCTTTTGTATACATAAAATATAGCTTAAGAATCTCTTTGTTAACATGTTTTAAATTACAAATATTGATGAAAAACGCCTTATGAAACTCTGATAGGGATGTATAGAATTGTGGTTTTA